>NW_027597031.1:0-111860 GCF_964194155.1 Cetorhinus maximus
CCCATGTGTCTGCTGCCCTTGTCCTTCTAGATGGTCAAGGCACAAGTCAGGAGTGTAATGGAATCATCCCCACTTGCCTGGATGAGTGCAGCTCCCACAACACTCAAGAAGTTCGACACCATCCAGGACAAAGCAGCCGCTTGATTGGCACCACATCCACAAACATTCACTCCCTCCACCACCAACACACAGTGTCAGCAGTGTGTGTACCATCTACAAGATGCACTGCAGGAACTCACCAAGGCTCCTTAGACAGCACCTTCCAAACCCACGACCACTACCATCTAGAAGGACAAGGGCAGCAGACACATGGGAACACCACCACCTGGAGGTTCCCCTCCAAGTCACTCACCATCCTGACTTGGAAATATATCGGCCGTTCCTTCACTGTCGCTGGGTCAAAATCCTGGAACTCCCTCCCTAACAGCACTGTGGGTGTACCTACACCACATGGACTGCAGCGGTTCAAGAAGGCAGCTCACCACCACCTTCTCAAGGGGCAATTAGGGATGGGCAATAAATGCTGGGCCCAGCCAGCGACGCCCGCATCCCGAGAATGGATAAATCAAAAACAAAATGCTGCAGATGTGAAATACGAAGCAAAAATGTTGATAATCCTCAGCAGAGCAAGGAATGGAGGGAAAGAGGGTTAACATTTCGGTCCGTGTGATATTTCATCAGAATGTGTCTGTTAGGTTGCTGCTCAGGAATGCTGCTGTACCCAGCACCAATACTGGAAATAACACGAAAGAAAGGAAGACTTGCATTTGTGTAGCGCCTTTCATGACCACTGGACGCTTTGGAACCGACGTTTGGAAGTGTGGTCGCTGTCGTAATGTAGGAAACGCAGCAGACAATTGGCGCACAGCAAGCTCCCACAAACAGCAATGTGATAGTGACCAGGTCGCCGGTTTTTTTGTGATGTTGATTGAGATAGTGGCGAGGGTACCAGGGTGAACCACTCCTCTTCAAAGCAGCTGCTCGGGGGGTGGGGTGATCAGCCTCTATTTCGGGCCTCACTCGAACGCTGTGTGTCCGACAGGGCAGCACTCCCTTGGCACTGCGCGGGAGTGTCAGTGCCGGTTTGTGGGGGGGTTTTTTTGTGCTCAAGCCCTAGGGCGGGTCTTGCACCCGGAATCGTGAGACCCAGGGAGAGCCAAGCGCTGCTGCCAACTGAGCTACAGTCCCAATCACGAGGGGAACATCCCTCACTTACAGAGCACTTGTCCACCTCCCATGTGGACTGGCGTGGGCACTGCCCACTGTCCTCAAGGAGGGTAGCAGCCAGAGTTCCTGCCTCAGTGATGGGGCATCGGTTCCCAGTGCAGGATGTGCCTCTCTCGGACCCCTCCAGCTAAATAGAGGGTTGAAACCAGCTGTGTAAATATTCGGACAGGGTGAAAGGGGGAAGCTGTTCCCATTGGCGAAAGGATCGACAACCAGAGGGCACAGATTAAAGGTAATTGCTTAACGAAGCAAGAGTGATGTGAGTAAATAAGACTTGCTCACCCAGCGAGTGGTTAGGATCTGGAATGCGCTGTCTGAGAGTGTGGTGGAGACAGGGTCAATCGAGGGGTTAGGATCTGGAATGCACTGTCTGAGAGTGTGGGGGAGACAGGGTCAATCGAGGGGTTAGGATCTGGAATGCACTGTCTGAGAGTGTGGGGGAGACAGGGTCAATTGAGTGGTTAGGATCTGGAATGCACTGCCTGAGAGTGTGGTGGAGACAGGGTCAATCGAGTGGTTAGGGTCTGGAATGCACTGTCTGAGAGTGTGGTGGAGACAGGGTCAATCGAGAGGTTAGGATCTGGAATGCATGGCCTGAGTGTATGGTGGAGAGAGGGTCAATCGAGTGGTTAGGATCTGGAATGCATTGTCTGGGAGTGTGGGGGAGACAGGGTCAATCGAGTGGTTAGGATCTGGAATGCACTGTCTGAGAGTGTGGTGGAGACAGGGTCAATCGAGTGGTTAGGGTCTGGAATGCACTGTCTGAGAGTGTGGTGGAAATAGGGTCAATCGAGTGGTTAGGGTCTGGAATGCACTGTCTGAAAGTGCGGAGGAGAAAGGGTCAATCGAGTGGTTAGGATCTGGAATGCACTGCCTGAGAGTGTGGTGGAGACAGGGTCAATCGAGTGGTTAGGATCTGGAATGCACTGAGAGTGTGTTGGAGACAGGGTCAATCGAGTGGTTAGGATCTGGAATGCACTGTCTGAGAGTGTGGTGGAGACAGGGTCAATCGAGTGGTTAGGATCTGGAATGCACTGTCTGAGAGTGTGGTGGAGACAGGGTCAATCGAGTGATTTGGTTCTGGAATGCACTGTCTGAGAGTATGGGGGAGACAGGGTCAATCGAGTGGTTAGGATCTGGAATGCACTCACGGAGAGTGCGGTGTAGACAGGGTCAATCGCGTGCTTAGAATCTGGAATGCACTGAGAGTGTGGTGGAGACAGGGTCAATCGAGTGGTTAGGATCTTGAATGCATTGTCTGAGAGTGTGGTGGAGACAGGGTCAATCGAGTGGTTAGGATCTTGAATGCATTGTCTGAGAGTGTGGTGGAGACAGGGTCAATCGAGTGGTTAGGATCTGGAATGCACTGTCTGAGAGTGTGGTGGAGACAGGGTCAATCGAGTGGTTAGGGTCTGGAATGAACTGTCTGAGAGTGTGGGGGAGAAAGGGTCGATCGAGTGGTTAAGATCTGGAATGCACTGTCTGAGAGTGTGGTGGAGACAGGGTCAATCGAGTGGTTAAGATCTGGAATGCACTGTCTGAGAGTGTGGTGGAGACAGGGTCAATCGAGTGGTTAGGGTCTGGAATGCACTGTCTGAGAGTGTGGTGGAGACAGGGTCAATCGTGTGGTTAGAGTCTGGAATGCACTGTCTGAGAGTGTGATGGAGACAGGGTCAATCGAGTGGTTAGGATCTGGAATGCACTGTCTGGGAGTGTGGGGGAGACAGGGTCAATCGTGTGGTTAGAGTCTGGAATGCACTGTCGGAGAGTGTGTTGGAGACAGGGTCAATCGAGTGGTTAGGTTCTGCAATGCACTCTCTGAGAATGTGGTGGAGACAGGGTCAATCGAGTGCTTAGGATCTGGAATGCACTGTCTGAGAGTGTGGTGGAGACAGGGTCAATCGAGTGGTTAGGATCTGGAATGCACTGTCTGGGAGTGTGGGGGAGACAGGGTCAATCGAGTGGTTAGGATCTGGAATGCACTGCCTGAGATTGTGGTGGAGACAGGGACAATCGAGTGCTTAGGATCTGGAATGCACTGTCTGAGAGTGTGGTAGAGAGAGGGTCAATCGAGTGGTTAGGGTCTGGAATGCACTGTCTGAGAGTGTGGTGGAGACAGGGTCAATCGAGTGGTTAGGATCTGAAAAGCACTGCCTGAGTGTATGGTGGAGACAGGGTCAATCGACTGGTTAGGATCTGGAATGCATTGTCTGAGAGTGTGGTGGAGACAGGATCAATCGAGTGGTTAGGATCTGGAATGCACTGTCTGAGAGTGTGGTGGAGACAGGGTCAATCGAGTGATTAGGATCTGGAATGCACTGTCTGAAAGTGTGGGGGAGACAGGGTCAATCGAGTGGTAAGGATCTGGAATGCACTGTCTGAGAGTGTGGTCGAGACAGGGTCAATCGAGTGTTTAAGATCTGGAATGAACTGACTGAGAGTGTGGGGGAGAGAGGGTCAATCAAGTGGTTAGGATCTGGTATTCACTGTCTGAGAGCGTGGTGGAGACAGGGTCAATCGAGTGGTTTATATCTGGAATGCACTGTCTGAGAGTGTGGGGGAGACAGGGTCAATCGAGCGGTTAGGATCTGGAATGCACTGCCTGAGAGAGTGGAGGAGAAAGGATCAATTGAGTGGATAGGATCTGGAATGCACTGTCTGAGAGTGTGGGGGAGACAGGGTCAATCGAGTGGTTAGGATCTGGAATGCACTTTCTGAGAGTGTGGTGGAGACAGGGTCAATCGAGCGTTTAGGGCCTGGAATGCACTGTCTGAGAGTGTGGTGGAGACAGGGTCAATCGAGTGGTTAGGATCTGGAAAGCACTGCCTGAGTGTATGGTGGAGACAGGGTCAATCGACTGGTTAGGATCTGGAATGCATTGTCTGAGAGTGTGGTGGAGACAGGGTCAATAGAGTGATTTGGGTCTGGAAAGCACCATCTGAGAGTATGGTGGAGACAAGGTCAATCGAGTGGTTAGGGTCCGGAATGCACTGTTTGAGATTGTGGTGGAGACAGGGTCAATCGAGTGGTTAGGATCTGAAATGCACTGTCTGAGAGTGTGGTGGAGACAGGGTCAATCGAGTGATTAGGATCTGGAATGCACTGTCTGAAAGTGTGGGGGAGACAGGGTCAATCGAGTGGTAAGGATCTGGAATGCACTGTCTGAGAGTGTGGTCGAGACAGGGTCAATCGAGTGTTTAAGATCTGGAATGAACTGACTGAGAGTGTGGGGGAGAGAGTGTCAATCAAGTGGTTAGGTTCTGGTATTCACTGTCTGAGAGTGTGGTGGAGACAGGGTCAATCGAGTGGTTAATATCTGGAATGCACTGTCTGAGAGTGTGGGGGAGACAGGGTCAATCGAGCGGTTAGGATCTGGAATGCACTGCCTGAGAGAGTGGAGGAGAAAGGATCAATTGAGTGGATAGGATCTGGAATGCACTGTCTGAGAGTGTGGTGGAGACAGGGTCAATTGAGTGGTTAGGATCTGGAATGCACTGTCTGAGATTGTGGTGGAGACAGGGTCAATCGATTGGTTAGGATCTGGAATGCACTCTCTGAGAGTGTGGTGGAGACAGGGTCAATCGAGTGTTTAGGGTCTGGAATGCACTGTCTGAGAGTGTGGGGGAGACAGGGTCAATCGAGTGGATAGGATCTGGAATGCACTGTCTGAGACTGTGGTGGAGGCGGTCAATCGAGTGTTTAGGGTCTGGAATGCACTGTCTGAGAGTGTGGGGGAGACAGGGTCAATCGAGTGTTTAGGATCTGGAATGAACTGACTGAGAGTATGGTGGAGACAGGGTCAATCGAGTGGTTAGGATCTGGAATGCACTGTCTGAGAGTGTGGTGGAGACAGGGTCAATCGAGTGTTTAGGATCTGGAATGAACTGACTGAGAGTATGGTGGAGACAGGGTCAATCGAGTGGTTAGGATCTGGAATGCACTGTCTGAGAGTGTGGTGGAGACAGGGTCAATTGAGTGGTTAGGTTCTGGAATGCACTCTCTGAGAGTGTGGTAGAGACAGGGTAAAATTGAGTGGTATAAATCTGGAATGCACTATCTGAGAGTGTGGTAGAGACAGGGTAAAATTGAGTGGTTAGAATCTGGAACGCACTGACTCAGAGTGTGGTGGAGACAGGGTAAAATTGAGTGGTAAGAATGTGGAATGCACTGTCTGAGAGTGTGGTGGAGACAGGGTCAATCGAGTGGTTAGGGTCTGGAATGCACTGAGAGTGTGGAGGAGACAGGGTCAATCGAGTGGTTAGGATCTGGATTGAACTGACTGAGAGTGTGGTGGACACAGGGTCAATCGACTGGTTAGGATCTGGAATGCACTGTCTGAGAGTGTGGTGGAGACAGGGTCAATCGAGTGATTTGGGTCTGGAAAGCACCATCTGAGAGTATGGAGGAGACAAGGTCAATCGAGTGGTTAGGATCCGGAATGCACTGTCTGAGATTGTGGTGGAGACAGGGTCAATCGAGTGGTTAGGATCTGGATTGAACTGACTGAGAGTGTGGTGGAGACAGGGTCAATCGAGCGTTTAGGGTCTGGAATGCACTGTCTGAGAGTGTGGTGGAGACAGGGTCAATCGAGTGGTTAGGATCTGGAATGCACTGTCTGAGAGTGTGGTGGAGACAGGGTCAATCGAGTGGTTAGGGTCTGGAATGCACTGTCTGAGAGTGTGGTGGAGACAGGGTCAATCGTGTGGTTAGAGTCTGGAATGCACTGTCTGAGAGTGTGATGGAGACAGGGTCAATCGAGTGGTTAGGATCTGGAATGCACAGTCTGGGAGTGTGGGGGAGACAGGGTCAATCGTGTGGTTAGAGTCTGGAATGCACTGTCTGAGAGTGTGTTGGAGACAGGGTCAATCGAGTGGTTAGGTTCTGCAATGCACTCTCTGAGAATGTGGTGGAGACAGGGTCAATCGAGTGCTTAGGATCTGGAATGCACTGTCTGAGAGTGTGGTGGAGACAGGGTCAATCGAGTGGTTAGGGTCTGGAATGCACTGTCTGAGAGTGTGGTAGAGACAGCGTCAATCGAGAGGTTATGATCTGGAATGCACTGTCTGAGAGTGTGGTGGTGACAGGGTCAATCGAGCGGTTAGGATCTGGAATGCACTGTCTGGGAGTGTGGGGGAGACAGGGTCAATCGAGTGGTTAGGATCTGGAATGCACTGCCTGAGATTGTGTTGGAGACAGGGACAATCGAGTGCTTAGGATCTGGAATGCACTGTCTGAGAGTGTGGTAGAGAGAGGGTCAATCGAGTGGTTAGGTTCTGGAATGCACTGTCTGAGATTGTGGTGGAGACAGGGTCAATCGAGTGGTTAGGATCTGAAAAGCACTGCCTGAGTGTATGGTGGAGACAGGGTCAATCGACTGGTTAGGATCTGGAATGCATTGTCTGAGAGTGTGGTGGAGACAGGGTCAATCGAGTGATTTGGGTCTGGAAAGCACCATCTGAGAGTATGGTGGAGACAAGGTCAATCGAGTGGTTAGGGTCCGGAATGCACTGTCTGAGATTGTGGTGGAGACAGGGTCAATCGAGTGGTTAGGATCTGAAATGCACTGTCTGAGAGTATGGTGGAGACAGGGTCAATCGAGTGATTAGGATCTGGAATGCACTGTCTGAAAGTGTGGGGGAGACAGGGTCAATCGAGTGGTAAGGATCTGGAATGCACTGTCTGAGAGTGTGGTCGAGACAGGGTCAATCGAGTGTTTAAGATCTGGAATGAACTGACTGAGAGTGTGGTGGAGACAGGGTCAATCGAGTGGTTAATATCTGGAATGCACTGTCTGAGAGTGTGGTCGAGACAGGGTCAATCGAGTGTTTAAGATCTGGAATGAACTGACTGAGAGTGTGGGGGAGACAGGGTCAATCGAGCGGTTAGGATCTGGAATGCACTGCCTGAGAGAGTGGAGGAGAAAGGATCAATTGAGTGGATAGGATCTGGAATGCACTGTCTGAGAGTGTGGGGGAGACAGGGTCAATCGAGTGGTTAGGATCTGGAATGCACTTTCTGAGAGTGTGGTGGAGACAGGGTCAATCGAGCGTTTAGGGTCTGGAATGCACTGTCTGAGAGTGTGGTGGAGACAGGGTCAATCGAGTGGTTAGGATCTGGAAAGCACTGCCTGAGTGTATGGTGGAGACAGGGTCAATCGACTGGTTAGGATCTGGAATGCATTGTCTGAGAGTGTGGTGGAGACAGGGTCAATAGAGTGATTTGGGTCTGGAAAGCACCATCTGAGAGTATGGTGGAGACAAGGTCAATCGAGTGGTTAGGGTCCGGAATGCACTGTTTGAGATTGTGGTGGAGACAGGGTCAATCGAGTGGTTAGGATCTGAAATGCACTGTCTGAGAGTGTGGTGGAGACAGGGTCAATCGAGTGATTAGGATCTGGAATGCACTGTCTGAAAGTGTGGGGGAGACAGGGTCAATCGAGTGGTAAGGATCTGGAATGCACTGTCTGAGAGTGTGGTCGAGACAGGGTCAATCGAGTGTTTAAGATCTGGAATGAACTGACTGAGAGTGTGGGGGAGAGAGTGTCAATCAAGTGGTTAGGTTCTGGTATTCACTGTCTGAGAGTGTGGTGGAGACAGGGTCAATCGAGTGGTTAATATCTGGAATGCACTGTCTGAGAGTGTGGGGGAGACAGGGTCAATCGAGCGGTTAGGATCTGGAATGCACTGCCTGAGAGTGTGGTGGAGACAGGGTCAATCGATTGGTTAGGATCTGGAATGAACTGACTGAGACTGTGGTGGAGACAGGGTCAATCGAGTGGTTAGGATCTGGAATGCACTCTCTGAGAGTGTGGTGGAGACAGGGTCAATCGAGTGTATAGGGTCTGGAATGCACTGTCTGAGAGTGTGGGGGAGACAGGGTCAATCGAGTGGATAGGATCTGGAATGAACTGACTGAGAGTATGGTGGAGACAGGGTCAATCGAGTGGTTAGGATCTGGAATGCACTGTCTGAGAGTGTGGTGGAGACATGGTCAATCGAGTGTTTAGGATCTGGAATGAACTGACTGAGAGTATGGTGGAGACAGGGTCAATCGAGTGGTTAGGATCTGGAATGCACTGTCTGAGAGTGTGGTGGAGACAGGGTCAATTGAGTGGTTAGGTTCTGGAATGCACTCTCTGAGAGTGTGGTAGAGACAGGGTAAAATTGAGTGGTATAAATCTGGAATGCACTATCTGAGAGTGTGGTAGAGACAGGGTAAAATTGAGTGGTTAGAATCTGGAACGCACTGACTCAGAGTGTGGTGGAGACAGGGTAAAATTGAGTGGTTAGAATGTGGAATGCACTGTCTGAGAGTGTGGTGGAGACAGGGTCAATCGAGTGGTTAGGGTCTGGAATGCACTGAGAGTGTGGTGGAGACAGGGTAAATCGAGTGGTTAGGATCTGGATTGAACAGACTGAGAGTGTGGTGGACACAGCGACAATCGACTGGTTAGGATCTGGAATGCACTGTCTGAGAGTGTGGTGGAGACAGGGTCTATCGAGTGGTTAGGATCTAGAATGCACTGTCTGAGAGTATGTTGGAGACAGGGTCAATCGAGTGGTTAGGATCTGGAATGCACTTTCTGAGAGTGTGGTGGAGACAGGGTCAGTCGAGTGGTTAGGGTCTGGAATGAACTGACAGAGAGTGTGGGTGAGACAGGGTCAATCGAGTGGTTGGATCTGGAATGAACTAACTGAGAGCGTGGTGGAGACAAGGTCAATCGAGTGGTTAGGATCTGGAATGCACTCACTGTGAGTGTGGTGGAGACAGGGTCAATCGAGTGGTTAGGATCTGGAATGCACTGTCTGAGATTGTGGTGGGGACAGGGTCAATCGAGTGGGTTAGGGTCTGGAAAGCGCTGTCTGAGATTGTGGTGGAGACAGGGTCAATCGAGTGCTTTGAATCTGGAATGCACTGAGAGTGAGGTGGAGATAGGGTCAATCGAGTGGTTAGGGTCTGGAATGCACTGTCTGAGAGTGTGGTGGAGATAGGGTCAATCGATTGGTTAGGATCTGGAATACATTGTCTGAGAGTGTGTGGAGACAGGGTCAATCGAGTGGTTAGGGTCAGTAATGCACTGTCTGAGAGTGTGGTGGAGACAGGGTCAATCGAGTTGTTAGGATCTGGAATGCACTGTCTGAGAGTGTGGTGGAGACAGGGTCGATCGAGTGGTTTGGTTCTGGAACGCACTGTCTGAGAATGTGTTGGAGACAGGGTCAATCGAGTGGTTAAGATCTGGAATGCACTGTCTGAGAGTGTGGTGGAGACAGGGTCAATCGAGTGGTTAGGGTCTGGAACGCACTGTCTGAGAGTGTGGTGGACACAGGGTCAATCGAGTGGTTAGGTTCTGGAATGCACTGTCTGAGAGTGTGGTGGAGACAGGGTCAATCGAGTGGTTAGGGTCTGTAATGCACTGTCTGACAGTGTGGTGGCGACAGGGTCAATCGAGTGGTTAGGATCTGAAATACACTGAGAGTGTGGTGGAGACAAGTTCAATCGAGTGGTTAGGGTTTGTAATGCACTGTCTGAGAGTGTGGTGGAGATAGGGTCAATCGAGTGGTTAGGATCTGGAATGCACTGTCTGAGAGTGTGGTGGAGACAGGGTCAATCGAGAGGTTTGGTTCTGGAATGCACTGTCTGAGAATGTGTTGGAGACAGGGTCAATCGAGTGGTTAAGATCTGGAATGCACTCACTGATAGTGTGATGGAGACAAGGTCAATCGAGTGGTTAGGATCTGGAATGAACTGACTGAAAGTGTAATGGAGACAAGGTCAATCGAGTGGTTAGGATCTGGAATGCACTGTCTGAGAATGTGGTGGAGACAGGGTCAATCGAGTGGGTTAGGGTCTGGAATGCGCTGTCTGAGATTGTGGTGGAGACAGGGTCAATCGAGTGATTAGGATCTGGAATGCACTGTCTGAGAGTGTGGTGGAGACCGGGTCAATCGAGTGGTTAGGGTGTGGAATGCACTGTCTGAGAGTGAGGTGGAGACAGGGTCAATCGAGTGGTTAGGATCTGGAATGCACTGTCTGAGAGTGTGGGGGAGACAGGGTCAATCGAGTGGTTAGGATCTGGAATGCACTGTCTGAGAGTGTTGCGGAGACAGGGTAAATCGAGTGGTTAGGATCTGGAATGCACTGTCTGAGAGTGTGGGGGAGACAGGGTCAATAGAGTGGTTAGGGTCTGGAATGCACTTTCTGAGATTGTGGTGGAGACAGAGTCAATCAAGTGGTTAGGATCTGGAATGCTCTGTCTGAGAGTGTGGTGGAGTCATTGTCAATCGAGTGGTTAGGATCTGGAATGCACTGTCTGAGAGTGTGGGGGAGACAGGGTCAATCGAGTGGTTAGGGTCTGGAATGCACTGTCTGAGAGTGTGGTGGAGACAGGGTCAATCCAGTGGTTACGTTCTGGATTGCACTGTCTGTGATTGTAGTAGAGGCAGGGTAAAATTGTGTGGTTAGAATCTGGAATGCACTGTCTGAGAGTGTGGTGGAGAAAGGGTCAATCGAGTGGTTAGGGTCTGTAATGCACTGTCTGAGAGTGTAGTGGAGATAGGGTCAATCGAGTGGTTAAGTTCTGGAATGCACTGTCTGAGAGTGTGGGGGAGAAAAGGTCAATCGAGTGGTTAGGGTCTGTAATGCACTGTCTGAGAGTGTGGTGGAGACAGGGTCAATCGAGTGGTTAGAATCTGGAATGCTCTGTCTGAGATTGTGGTGGAGACAGGGTCAGAGTGGTTAGGATCTGGAATGCACTGTCTGAGAGTGTGGTGGAGACAGGCTCAATCGAGTGGTTAAGTTCTGGAATGCACTGTCTGAGAGTGTGGGGGAGACAAGGTCAATCGAGTGGTTAGGGTCTGTAATGCACTGTCTGAGAGTGTGGTGGAGACAGGGTCAATCGAGTGGTTAGGATCTGGAATGCACTGTCTGAGAGTTTGTTGTAGACATGGTCAATCGAGTGGTTAAGATCTGAAATACACTGAGAGTGTGGTGGAGACAAGGTCAATCGAGTGGTTGGGATCTGGAATGCACTGTCTGAGAGTGTGGTGGAGACAGGGTCAATCGAGTGGTTAGGGTCTGTAATGCACTGTTTGAGAGTGTGGTGGAGATAGGGTCAATCGAGTTGTTAGGATCTGGAATGCACTGTCTGAGAGTGTGGTGGAGACAAGGTCAATCGAGTGGTTTGGTTCTGGAATGCACTGTCTGAGAATGTGTTGGAGACAGTGTCAATCGAGTGGTTAGGATCTGGAATGCACTGTCTGAGAGTGTGGGGGCGACAGGGTCAATCGAGTGGTTAGGATCTGGAATGCACTGTCTGAGAGTGTGGTGGAGACAGGGTCAATCAAGTGGTTACGTTCTGGATTGCACTGTCTGAGTGTGTGGTGGAGACAGTGTCAATCGAGTGGATAGGATCTGGAATGCACTGTCTGAGAGTGTGGTGGAGACAGGGACAATTGAGTGGTTAGGATCTGGAATGAACTGACTGAGAGTGTGGTGGAGACAGGGTCAATCGAGTGGTTTGGTTCTGGAATGCACTGTCTGAGAGTATGGGGCAGACAGGGTCAATCGAGTGGTTAGGGTCTGGAATGCACTTTCTGAGATTGTGGTTGAGACAGGGTCAATCGAGTGGTTAGGATCTGGAATGCACTGTCTGAGAGTGTGGGGGAGACAGGGTCAATCGAGTGGCTAGGGTCTGGAATGCACTGTCTGTGAGTGTAGCAGAGACAGTGTCAATCGAATGGTTAGGATCTGGAATGCACTGAGAGTGTGTTGGAGACAGGGTCAATCGAGTGGTTAGGATCTGGAATGAACTGACTGAGAGTGTGGTGGAGACAGGGTCAATCGAGTGGTTAGGTTCTGGAATGCACTGTCTGAGATTGTGGTGGAGACATGGTCAATCAACTGGTTAGGGTCTGTAATGCACTGTCTGAGAGTGTGTTGGAGACAGTGTCAATCGATTGGTTAGGAACTGGAATGCACTGTCTGAGAGTGTGGTGGAGACAGGGTCAGTCGAGTGGTTAGGATCTGGAATGCATTGTCTGAGAGTGTGGTGGAGTAAGGGTCAATCGAGTGGTTAGGATCTGGAATGCATTGTCTGAGAGTGTGGTGGAGACTGGGTCAATCGAGTGGTTTGGATCTGGATTGCATTGTCTGAGAGTGTGGGGGAGACAGGATCAATCGAGTTATTAGGATCTGGAATGCACTTTCTGAGAGTGTGGTGGAGATAGGGTCAATCGAGTTATTAGGATCTGGAATGCTCTGTCTGAGACAGTGGTGGAGACAGGATCAATCGAGTTATTAGGATCTGGAATGCACTGTCTGAGAGTGTGGTGGAGACACGGTCAATCGAGTGGTTAGGATCTGGAATGCATTGCCTGAGAGTGTGGTGGAGACAGGGTCAATCGAGTGGTTAGGGTCTGGAATGCACTGTCTGAGAGTGTGGTGGAGACAGGGTCAATCGAGTTGTTAGGGTCTGGAATGCACTGTCTGAGAGTGTGTTGTAGACAGGGTCAATCGAGTGGTTAGGATCTGGAATGCACTGTCTGAGAGTGTGGGGGAGACAGGGTCAATCGAGTGGTTAGGGTCTGGAATGCACATTCTGAGAATGTGGTGGAGACAGGGTCAATCGAGTGGTTAGGATCTGGAATGCACTGTCTGAGAGTGTGGGGGAGACAGGGTCAATTGAGTGGTTAGGGTCTGGAATGCACATTCTGAGATTGTGGTGGAGACAGGGTCAATCGAGTGGTTAGGATCTGGAATGCACTGTCTGAGAGTGTGGGGGAGACAGGGTCAATCGAGTGGTTAGGGTCTGAAATGCACTGTCTGCTATTATGGTGGAGACAGGGTCAATCGAGTGGTTAGGTTCTGGAAGGCATTGTCTGAGAGTATGGTGGAGACATGGTCAATCGAGTGGTTAGGGTCTGGAATGCACTGTCTGTGAGTGTAGCAGAGACAGGGTCAATCGAATGGTTAGGATCTGGAATGAACTGACTGAGAGTGTGGTGGAGACAGGGTCAATCGAGTGGTTAGGATCTGGAATGAACTGACTGAGAGTGTGGTGGAGACAGGGTCAATCGAGTGGTTAGGATCTGGAATGAACTGACTGAGAGTGTGTTGGGGACAGGGTCAATCGAGTGGTTCGGTTCTGGAATGCACTGTCTGAGATTGTGGTGGAGACATGGTCAATCAACTGGTTAGGGTCTGGAATGCACTGTCTGAGAGTGTGTTGGAGACAGTGTCAATCGAGTGGTTAGGATCTGGAATGCACTGTCTGAGAGTGTGGTGGAGACAGGGTCAATCGAGTGGTTAGGTTCTGGAATGCACTGTCTGAGAGTGTGGTGGAGACAGGGTCAATCGAGTGGTTAGGATCTGGAATGCATTGTCTGAGAGTGTTCTGGAGACAGGGTCAATCGAGTGGATAGGATCTGGAATGCATTTTCTGAGAGTGTGGTGGAGACAGGGTCAATCGAGTGGTTAGGATCCGGAATGCATTGTCTGAGAGTGTGGTGGAGACAGGATCAATCGAGTTATTAAGATCTGGAATGCACTTTCTGAGAGTGTGGTTGAGACAGGGTTTATCGAGTTATTAGGATCTGGAATGCACTGTCTGAGAGAGTGGTGGAGACAGGGTCAATGGAGTGGTTAGGGTCTGGAATGCACTGTCTGAGAGAGTGGTGGAGACAGGGTCAATCGAGTGGTTAGGGTCTGGAATGCACTGTCTGAGAGTGTGTTGTAGACAGGGTCAATCGAGTGGTTAGGATCTGGAATGCACTGTCTGAGAATATGAGGGAGACAGGGTCAATCGAGTGGTTAGGGTCTGGAACGCACATTCTGAGATTGTGGTGGAGACAGGGTCAATCGAGTGGTTAGGATCTGGAATGCACTGTCTGAGAGTGTGGTGGAGACAGGGTCAATCGAGTGGTTAGGGTCTGAAATGCACTGTCTGCTCTTGTGGTGGAGACAGGGTCAATCGAGTGGTTAGGTTCTGGAACGCACTGTCTGAGAGTATGGTGGAGACATGGTCAATCGAGTGGTTAGGGTCTGGAATGCACTGTCTGTGAGTGTAGCAGAGACAGGGTCAATCGAATGGTTAGGATCTGGAATGCACTGAGAGCGTGTTGGAGACAGGGTCAATCGAGTGGTTAGGATCTGGAATGAAGTGACAGAGAGTGTGGTGGAGACAGGGTCAATCGAGTTGTTTGGTTCTGGAATGCACTTTCTGATATTTTGGTGGAGACAGTGTCAATCGAGTGGTTAGGATCTGGAATGCACTGTCTGAGAGTGTTGGGGAGACAGGGTCAATCGAGTGGTTAGGGTCTGAAATGCACTGTCTGAGAGTGTGGTGGAGACAGTGTCAATCGAGTCGTTAGGTTATGGAATGCACTGTCTGAGAGTGTGGTGGAGAAAGGGTCAATTGAGTGGTTAGGATCTGGAATGCATTGTCTGAGATTGTGGTGGATACAGGGCCAATCGAGTGGTTAGTGTCTGGAATGCACTGTCTGAGAGTGTGGTGGAGACAGGGTCAATCGAGTGGTTAGGATCTGGAATGCACTGTCTGAGAGTTTGTTGTAGACATGGTCAATCGAGTGGTTAGGATCTGTAATACACTGAGAGTGTGGTGGAGACAAGGTCAATCGAGTGGTTAGGATCTGGAATGCACTGTCTGAGAGTGTGGTGGAGACAGGGTCAATCGAGTGGTTAGGGTCTGTAATGTACTGTCTGAGAGTGTGGTGGAGATAGGGTCAATCGAGTTGTTAGGATCTGGAATGCACTGTCTGAGAGTGTGGTGGAGACAAGGTCAATCGAGTGGTTTGGTTCTGGAATGCACTGTCTGAGAATGTGTTGGAGACAGTGTCAATCGAGTGGTTAGGATCTGGAATGCACTGTCTGAGAGTGTGGGGGCAACAGGGTCAATCGAGTGGTTAGGATCTGGAATGCACTGTCTGAGAGTGTGGTGGAGACAGGGTCAATCAAGTGGTTACGTTCTGGATTGCACTGTCTGAGTGTGTGGTGGAGACAGTGTCAATCGAGTGGTTAGGATCTGGAATGCACTGTCTGAGAGTGTGGTGGAGACAGGGACAATCGAGTGGTTAGGATCTGGAATGAACTGACTGAGAGTGTGGTGGAGACAGGGTCAATCGAGTGGTTTGGTTCTGGAATGCACTGTCTGAGAGTATGGGGCAGACAGGGTCAATCGAGTGGTTAGTGTCTGGAATGCACTTTCTGAGATTGTGGTTGAGACAGGGTCAATCGAGTGGTTAGGATCTGGAATGCACTGTCTGAGAGTGTGGGGGAGACAGGGTCAATCGAGTGGTTAGGGTCTGAAATGCACTTCTGCTATTGTGGTGGAGACAGGGTCAATCGAGTGGTTAGGTTCTGGAAGGCACTGTCTGAGAGTATGGTGGTGACATGGTCAATCGAGTGGTTAGGGTCTGGAATGCACTGTCTGTGAGTGTAGCAGAGACAGTGTCAATCGAATGGTTAGGATCTGGAATGCACTGAGAGTGTGTTGGAGACAGGGTCAATCGAGTGGTTAGGATCTGGAATGAACTGACTGAGAGTGTGGTGGAGACAGGGTCAATCGAGTGGTTAGGTTCTGGAATGCACTGTCTGAGATTGTGGTGGAGACATGGTCAATCAACTGGTTAGGGTCTGGAATGCACTGTCTGAGAGTGTGTTGGAGACAGTGTCAATCGAGTGGTTAGGATCTGGAATGCATTGTCTGACACTGTGGGGGAGACAGGATCAATCGAGTTATTAGGATCTGGAATGCACTTTCTGAGAGTGTGGTGGAGATAGGGTCAATCGAGTTATTAGGATCTGGAATGCTCTGTCTGAGACAGTGGTGGAGACAGGATCAATCGAGTTATTAGGATCTGGAATGCACTGTCTGAGAGTGTGGTGGAGACAGGGTCAATCGAGTGGTTAGGATCTGGAATGCATTGCCTGAGAGTGTGGTGGAGACAGGGTCAATCGAGTGGTTAGGGTCTGGAATGCACTGTCTGAGAGTGTGGTGGAGACAGGGTCAATCGAGTTGTTAAGGTCTGGAATGCACTGTCTGAGAGTGTGTTGTAGACAGGGTCAATCGAGTGGTTAGGATCTGGAATGCACTGTCTGAGAGTATGGGGGAGACAGGGTCAATCGAGTGGTTAGGGTCTGGAATGCACATTCTGAGATTGTGGTGGAGACAGGGTCAATCGAGTGGTTAGGATCTGGAATGCACTGTCTGAGAGTGTGGGGGAGACAGGGTCAATCGAGTGGTTAGGGTCTGAAATGCACTGTCTGCTATTATGGTGGAGACAGGGTCAATCGAGTGGTTAGGTCCTGGAAGGCACTGTCTGAGAGTATGGTGGAGACATGGTCAATCGAGTGGTTAGGGTCTGGAATGCACTGTCTGTGAGTGTAGCAGAGACAGGGTCAATCGAATGGTTAGGATCTGGAATTCACTGAGAGTGTGTTGGAGACAGGGTCAATCGAGTGGTTAGGATCTGGAATGAACTGACTGAGAGTGTGGTGGAGACAGGGTCAATCGAGTGGTTAGGATCTGGAATGAACTGACTGAGAGTGTGTTGGAGACAGGGTCAAGCGAGTGGTTCGGTTCTGGAATGCACTGTCTGAGATTGTGGTGGAGACATGGTCAATCAACTGGTTAGGGTCTGGAATGCACTGTCTGAGAGTGTGTTGGAGACAGTGTCAATCGAGTGGTTAGGATCTGGAATGCACTGTCTGAGAGTGTGGTGGAGACAGGGTCAATCGAGTTGTTAGGTTCTGGAATGCACTGTCTGAGAGTGTGGTGGAGACAGGGTCAATCGAGTGGTTAGGATCTGGAATGCATTGTCTGAGAGTGTTCTGGAGACAGGGTCAATCGAGTGGATCGGATCTGGAATGCATTTTCTGAGAGTGTGGTGGAGACAGGGTCAATCGAGTGGTTAGGATCCGGAATGCATTGTCTGAGAGTGTGGTGGAGACAGGATCAATCGAGTTATTAGGATCTGGAATGCACTTTCTGAGAGTGTGGTGGAGACAGGGTCAATCGAGTTATTAGGATCTGGAATGCACTGTCTGAGAGTGTGGTGGAGACAGGGTCAATCGAGTTATTAGGATCTGGAATGCACTGTCTGAGACTGTGGTGGAGACAGGATCAATCGAGTTATTAGGATCTGGAATGCACTGTCTGAGAGTGTGGTGGAGACAGGGTCAATGGAGTGGTTAGGGTCTGGAATGCACTGTCTGAGAGTGTGGTGGAGACAGGGTCAATCGAGTGGTTAGGGTCTGGAATGCACTGTCTGAGAGTGTGTTGTAGACAGGGTCAATCGAGTGGTTAGGATCTGGAATGCACTGTCTGAGAATATGAGGGAGACAGGGTCAATCGAGTGGTTAGGGTCTGGAACGCACATTCTGAGATTGTGGTGGAGACAGGGTCAATCGAGTGGTTAGGATCTGGAATGCACTGTCTGAGAGTGTGGGGGAGACAGGGTCAATCGAGTGGTTAGGGTCTGAAATGCACTGTCTGCTATTGTGGTGGAGACAGGGTCAATCGAGTGGTTAGGTTCTGGAAGGCACTGTCTGAGAGTATGGTGGAGAGATGGTCAATCGAGTGGTTAGGGTCTGGAATGCACTGCCTGAGAGTGTGGTGGAGACAGGATCAATCGAGTGGTTAGGATCTGGAATGCACTGTCTGTGAGTGTAGCAGAGACTGGGTCAATCGAATGGTTAGGATCTGGAATGCACTGAGAGTGTGTTGGAGACAGGGTCAATCGAGTGGTTAGGATCTGGAATGAACTGACAGAGAGTGTGGTGGAGACAGGGTCAATCGAGTGGTTTGGTTCTGGAATGCACTGCCTGAGAGTGTGGTGGAGACAGGGTGAATCGAGTGGTTAGGGTCTGGAATGCACTGCCTGAGAGTGTGTGGGAGACAGGGTCAATCGAGTGGTTAGGGTCTAGAATGCACTTTCTGATATTTTGGTGGAGACAGGGTCAATCGAGTGGTTAGGATCTGGAATGCACTGTCTGAGAGTGTGGGCGAGACAGGGTCAATCGAGTGATTAGGGTCTGAAATGCACTGTCTGAGAGTGTGGTGGAGACAGTGTCAATCGAGTCGTTAGGTTATGGAATGCACTGTCTGAGAGTGTGGTGGAGACAGGGTCAATTGAGTGGTTAGGATCTGGAATGCATGGTCTGAGATTGTGGTGGAGACAGGGTCAATCGAGTGGTTAGTGTCAGGAATGCACTGTCTGAGAGTGTGGTGGAGACAGGGTCAATCGAGTGGTTAGGATCTGGAATGCATTGTCTGAGAGTGTGGGGGAGACAGGGTCAATCGAGTGGTTAGGGTCTGGAATGCACTGTCTGACAGTGTGCTGGCGACAGGGTCAATCGAGTGGTTAGGATCTGAAATACACTGAGAGTGTAGTGGAGACAAGTTCAATCGAGTGGTTAGGGTTTGTAATGCACTGTCTGAGAGTGTGGTGGAGATAGGGTCAATCGAGTGGTTAGGATCTGGAATGCACTGTCTGAGAGTGTGGTGGGGACAGGGTCAATCGAGTGGTTTGGTTCTGGAATGCACTGTCTGAGAGTGTGGTGGAGACAGGGTCAATCGAGTGGTTAGGATCTGGAATGCACTGTCTGAGAATGTGTTGGAGACAGGGTCAATCGAGTGGTTAAGATCTGGAATGCACTGTCTGAGAGTGTGGTTGAGACAGGTCAATAGAGTGATTAGGATGTGGAATGCACTCACTGAGAGAATGGTGGAGACATGGTCAATCGAGTGGTTAGGGTCTGGAATGCACTGTCTGTGAGTGTAACAGAGACAGGGTCAATTGAATGGTTAGGATCTGGAATGAACTGAGAGTGTCTTGGAGACATGGTCAATCGAGTGGTTAGGATCTGGAATGAACTGACTGAGATTGTGGTGGAGACAGGGTCAATCGAGTGGTTAGGATCTGGAATGAACTGACTGAGAGTGTGGTGGAGACAGGGTCAATCGAGTGGTTCGGTTCTGGAATGCACTGTCTGAGATTGTGGTGGAGACATGGTCAATCAACTGGTTAGGGTCTGGAATGCACTGTCTGAGAGTGTGTTGGAGACAGTGTCAATCGAGTGGTTAGGATCTGGAATGCACTGTCTGAGAGTGTGTTGGAGACAGTGTCAATCGAGTGGTTAGGATCTGGAATGCACTGTCTGAGAGTGTGGTGGAGACAGGGTCAATCGAGTGGTTAGGTTCTGGAATGCACTGTCTGAGAGTGTGGTGGAGCCACGGTCAATCGAGTGGTTAGGATCTGGAATGCATTGTCTGAGAGTGTTCTGGAGACAGGGTCAATCGAGTGGATAGGATCTGGAATGCATTGTCTGAGAGTGTGGTGGAGACTGGGTCAATCGAGTGGTTAGTATCTGGAATGCATTGTCTGAGAGTGTGGAGGAGACAGGATCAATCGAGTTATTAGGATCTGGAATGCACTTTCTGAGAGTGTGGTGGAGACAGGGTCAATCGAGTTATTAGGATCTGGAATGCACTGTCTGAGACTGTGGTGGAGACAGGATCAATCGAGTTGTTAGGATCTGGAATGCACTGTCTGAGAGTGTGGTGGAGACAGGGTCAATCGAGTGGTTAGGGTCTGGCATGCACTGTCTGAGAGTGTGGTGGTGACAGGGTCAATCGAGTGGTTAGGGTCTGGAATGCACTGTCTGTGAGTGTAGCAGAGACTGGGTCAATCGAATGGTTAGGATCTGGAATGCACTGAGAGTGTGTTGGAGACAGGGTCAATCGAGTGGTTAGGATCTGGAATGAACTGACAGAGAGTGTGGTGGAGACAGGGTCAATCGAGTGGTTTGGTTCTGGAATGCACTGCCTGAGAGTGTGGTGGAGACAGGGTGAATCGAGTGGTTAGGGTCTGGAATGCACTGCCTGAGAGTGTGTGGGAGACAGGGTCAATCGAGTGGTTAGGGTCTAGAATGCACTTTCTGATATTTTGGTGGAGACAGGGTCAATCGAGTGGTTAGGATCTGGAATGCACTGTCTGAGAGTGTGGGCGAGACAGGGTCAATCGAGTGATTAGGGTCTGAAATGCACTGTCTGAGAGTGTGGTGGAGACAGTGTCAATCGAGTCGTTAGGTTATGGAATGCACTGTCTGAGAGTGTGGTGGAGACAGGGTCAATTGAGTGGTTAGGATCTGGAATGCATGGTCTGAGATTGTGGTGGAGACAGGGTCAATCGAGTGGTTAGTGTCAGGAATGCACTGTCTGAGAGTGTGGTGGAGACAGGGTCAATCGAGTGGTTAGGATCTGGAATGCATTGTCTGAGAGTGTGGGGGAGACAGGGTCAATCGAGTGGTTAGGGTCTGGAATGCACTGTCTGACAGTGTGCTGGCGACAGGGTCAATCGAGTGGTTAGGATCTGAAATACACTGAGAGTGTAGTGGAGACAAGTTCAATCGAGTGGTTAGGGTTTGTAATGCACTGTCTGAGAGTGTGGTGGAGATAGGGTCAATCGAGTGGTTAGGATCTGGAATGCACTGTCTGAGAGTGTGGTGGGGACAGGGTCAATCGAGTGGTTTGGTTCTGGAATGCACTGTCTGAGAGTGTGGTGGAGACAGGGTCAATCGAGTGGTTAGGATCTGGAATGCACTGTCTGAGAATGTGTTGGAGACAGGGTCAATCGAGTGGTTAAGATCTGGAATGCACTGTCTGAGAGTGTGGTTGAGACAGGTCAATAGAGTGATTAGGATGTGGAATGCACTCACTGAGAGAATGGTGGAGACATGGTCAATCGAGTGGTTAGGGTCTGGAATGCACTGTCTGTGAGTGTAACAGAGACAGGGTCAATTGAATGGTTAGGATCTGGAATGAACTGAGAGTGTCTTGGAGACATGGCCAATCGAGTGGTTAGGATCTGGAATGAACTGACTGAGATTGTGGTGGAGACAGGGTCAATCGAGTGGTTAGGATCTGGAATGAACTGACTGAGAGTGTGGTGGAGACAGGGTCAATCGAGTGGTTCGGTTCTGGAATGCACTGTCTGAGATTGTGGTGGAGACATGGTCAATCAACTGGTTAGGGTCTGGAATGCACTGTCTGAGAGTGTGTTGGAGACAGTGTCAATCGAGTGGTTAGGATCTGGAATGCACTGTCTGAGAGTGTGGTGGTGACAGGGTCAATCGAGTGGTTAGGGTCTGGAATGCACTGTCTGTGAGTGTAGCAGAGACTGGGTCAATCGAATGGTTAGGATCTGGAATGCACTGAGAGTGTGTTGGAGACAGGGTCAATCGAGTGGTTAGGATCTGGAATGAACTGACAGAGAGTGTGGTGGAGACAGGGTCAATCGAGTGGTTTGGTTCTGGAATGCACTGCCTGAGAGTGTGGTGGAGACAGGGTGAATCGAGTGGTTAGGGTCTGGAATGCACTGCCTGAGAGTGTGTGGGAGACAGGGTCAATCGAGTGGTTAGGGTCTAGAATGCACTTTCTGATATTTTGGTGGAGACAGGGTCAATCGAGTGGTTAGGATCTGGAATGCACTGTCTGAGAGTGTGGGCGAGACAGGGTCAATCGAGTGATTAGGGTCTGAAATGCACTGTCTGAGAGTGTGGTGGAGACAGTGTCAATCGAGTCGTTAGGTTATGGAATGCACTGTCTGAGAGTGTGGTGGAGACAGGGTCAATTGAGTGGTTAGGATCTGGAATGCATGGTCTGAGATTGTGGTGGAGACAGGGTCAATCGAGTGGTTAGTGTCAGGAATGCACTGTCTGAGAGTGTGGTGGAGACAGGGTCAATCGAGTGGTTAGGATCTGGAATGCATTGTCTGAGAGTGTGGGGGAGACAGGGTCAATCGAGTGGTTAGGGTCTGGAATGCACTGTCTGACAGTGTGCTGGCGACAGGGTCAATCGAGTGGTTAGGATCTGAAATACACTGAGAGTGTAGTGGAGACAAGTTCAATCGAGTGGTTAGGGTTTGTAATGCACTGTCTGAGAGTGTGGTGGAGATAGGGTCAATCGAGTGGTTAGGATCTGGAATGCACTGTCTGAGAGTGTGGTGGGGACAGGGTCAATCGAGTGGTTTGGTTCTGGAATGCACTGTCTGAGAGTGTGGTGGAGACAGGGTCAATCGAGTGGTTAGGATCTGGAATGCACTGTCTGAGAATGTGTTGGAGACAGGGTCAATCGAGTGGTTAAGATCTGGAATGCACTGTCTGAGAGTGTGGTTGAGACAGGTCAATAGAGTGATTAGGATGTGGAATGCACTCACTGAGAGAATGGTGGAGACATGGTCAATCGAGTGGTTAGGGTCTGGAATGCACTGTCTGTGAGTGTAACAGAGACAGGGTCAATTGAATGGTTAGGATCTGGAATGAACTGAGAGTGTCTTGGAGACATGGTCAATCGAGTGGTTAGGATCTGGAATGAACTGACTGAGATTGTGGTGGAGACAGGGTCAATCGAGTGGTTAGGATCTGGAATGAACTGACTGAGAGTGTGGTGGAGACAGGGTCAATCGAGTGGTTCGGTTCTGGAATGCACTGTCTGAGATTGTGGTGGAGACATGGTCAATCAACTGGTTAGGGTCTGGAATGCACTGTCTGAGAGTGTGTTGGAGACAGTGTCAATCGAGTGGTTAGGATCTGGAATGCACTGTCTGAGAGTGTGTTGGAGACAGTGTCAATCGAGTGGTTAGGATCTGGAATGCACTGTCTGAGAGTGTGGTGGAGACAGGGTCAATCGAGTGGTTAGGTTCTGGAATGCACTGTCTGAGAGTGTGGTGGAGCCACGGTCAATCGAGTGGTTAGGATCTGGAATGCATTGTCTGAGAGTGTTCTGGAGACAGGGTCAATCGAGTGGATAGGATCTGGAATGCATTGTCTGAGAGTGTGGTGGAGACTGGGTCAATCGAGTGGTTAGTATCTGGAATGCATTGTCTGAGAGTGTGGAGGAGACAGGATCAATCGAGTTATTAGGATCTGGAATGCACTTTCTGAGAGTGTGGTGGAGACAGGGTCAATCGAGTTATTAGGATCTGGAATGCACTGTCTGAGACTGTGGTGGAGACAGGATCAATCGAGTTGTTAGGATCTGGAATGCACTGTCTGAGAGTGTGGTGGAGACAGGGTCAATCGAGTGGTTAGGGTCTGGCATGCACTGTCTGAGAGTGTGGTGGTGACAGGGTCAATCGAGTGGTTAGGGTCTGGAATGCACTGTCTGAGAGTGTGTTGTAGACAGGGTCAATCGAGTGGTTAGGATCTGGAATGCACTGTCTGAGAGTATGGGGGAGACAGGGTCAATCGAGTGGTTAGGGTCTGAAATGCACTGTCTGCTATTGTGGTGGAGAGAGGGTCAATCGAATGGTTAGGTTCTGGAAGGCACTGTCTGAGAGTGTGGTGGAGACATAGTCAATCGAGTGGTTAGGGTCAGGAATGCACTGTCTGAGAGTGTAGCAGAGACAGGGTCAATCGAATGGTTAGGATCTGGAATGCACTGAGAGTGTGTTGGAGACAGGGTCAATCGAGTGGTTAGGATCTGGAATGCGCTGTCTGAGATTGTGGGGGAGACAGGGTCAATCGAGTGGTTAGGGTCTGGAATGCACTGTCTGAGAGTGTGGTGGAGACAGGGTGAATCGAGTGGTTAGGTTCTGGAATGCACTGTCTGAGAGTGTGGTGGAGACAGGGTCAATCGAGTGGTTAGGGTCTGTAATGCACTGTCTGAGAGAGTGGTGGAGATATGGTCAATCGAGTGGTTAGGTTCTGGAATGCACTGTCTGAGAGTGTGGGGTAGACAGGGTCAATGGAGTGGTTAGGATCTGGAATGCACTGTCTGAGAGTGTGGTGGAGACCGGGTCAATCGAGTGGTTAAGTTCTGGAATGCACTGTCTGAGAGTGTTGGGGAGACAAGGTCAATCGTGTGGTTAGGGTCTGGAATGCACTGTCTGACAGTGTGCTGGCGACAGGGTCAATCGAGTGGTTAGGATCTGAAATACACTGAGAGTGTAGTGGAGACAAGTTCAATCGAGTGGTTAGGGTTTGTAATGCACTGTCTGAGAGTGTGCTGGCGACAGGGTCAATCGAGTGGTTAAGATCTGGAATGCACTGTCTGAGAGTGTGGTGGAGACAGGTCAATCGAGTGGTTAGGATCCGGAATCCACACTCTGAGAGTGTGGGGGAGACAAGGTCAATCGAGTGGTTAGGATCTGGAATGCACTGTCTGAGAGTTTGTTGTAGTCAGGGTCAATCGAGTGGTTATGATCTGAAATACACTGAGAGTGTGGTGGAGACAAGGTCAATCGAGTGGTTAGGGTCTGTAATGCACTGTCTGAGAGTGTGGTGGAGATAGGGTCAATCGATTGGTTAGGATCTGGAATACACTATCTGAGAGTGTGTGGAGACAGGGTCAATCGAGTGGTGATGTTCTGGAATGCACTGAGAGTGTGGTGGAGACAGGGTCAATCGAGTTGTTAGGATCTGTAATGCACTGTCTGAGAGTGTGGTGGGGACAGGGTCAATCGAGTGGTTTGGTTCTGGAATGCACTGTCTGAGAATATGTTGGAGACAGGGTCAATCGAGTGGTTAAGATCTGGAATGCACTCACTGAGAGTGTGGTTGAGACAGGGTCAATCGAATGATTAGGATCTGGAATTCACTGAGAGTGTGTTGGAGACAGGGTCAATCGAGTGGTTAGGATCTGGAATGAACTGACTGAGAGTGTGGTGGAGACAGGGTCAATCGAGTGGTTAGGATCTGGAATGAACTGACTGAGAGTGTGTTGGAGACAGGGTCAATCGAATGGTTCGGTTCTGGAATGCACTGTCTGAGATTGTGGTGGAGACATGGTCAATCAACTGGTTAGGGTCTGGAATGCACTGTCTGAGATTGTGTTGGAGACAGTGTCAATCGAGTGGTTAGGATCTGGAATGCACTGTCTGAGAGTGTGGTGGAGACAGGGTCAATCGAGTGGTTAGGTTCTGGAATGCACTGTCTGAGAGTGTGGTGGAGACAGGGTCAATCGAGTGGTTAGGATCTGGAATGCATTGTCTGAGAGTGTTCTGGAGACAGGGTCAATTGAGTGGATAGGATCTGGAATGCATTTTCTGAGAGTGTGGTGGAGAACGGGTCAATCGAGTTATTAGGATCTGGAATGCACTGTCTGAGAGTGTGGTGGAGACAGGGTCAATTGAGTGGTTAGGATCTGGAATGCATTGTCTGAGATTGTGGTTGAGACAGGGTCAATCGAGTGGTTAGTGTCTGGAATGCACTGTCTGAGAGTGTGGTTGAGACAGGGTCAATCGAGTGGTTAGGATCTGGAATGCATTGTCTGAGAGTGTGGGGGAGACAGGGTCAATTGAGTGGTTAGGATCCGGAATGCACTGTCTGAGAGTCTGGTGGAGACAGGGTCAATCGAGTGGTTAGGATCTGGAATGCACTGTCTGAGAGTGTGGTGGAGACAGGGTCAATCGAGAGATTAGGGTCTGAAATGCACTGTCGGAGAGTGTGGTGGAGACAGGGTCAATCGAGTGGTTAGGATCTGGAATGCACTGTCTGAGAGTGTGGTGGAGACAGGGTCAATCGAGTGGTTTGGTTCTGGAATGCACTGTCTGAGAGTGTGGGGTAGACAGGGTCAATGGAGTGGTTAGGATCTGGAATGCACTGTCTGAGAGTGTGGTGGGGACAGGGTCAATCGAGTGGTTTGGTTCTGGAATGCACTGTCTGAGAATATGTTGGAGACAGGGTCAATCGAGTGGTTAAGATCTGGAATGCACTCACTGAGAGTGTGGTTGAGACAGGGTCAATCGAATGATTAGGATCTGGAATTCACTGAGAGTGTGTTGGAGACAGGGTCAATCGAGTGGTTAGGATCTGGAATGCACTGTCTGAGAGTGTGGGGGAGACAGGGTCAATCGAGTGGTTAGGGTCTGAAATGCACTGTCTGAGAGTGTGGTGGAGACAGTGTCAATCGAGTCGTTAGGTTATGGAATGCACTGTCTGAGAGTGTGGTGGAGACAGGGTCAATCGAGTGATTAGGATCTGGAATGCACTGTCTGAGAGTGTGTTGGAGACAGTGTCAATCGAGTGGTTAGGATCTGGAATGCACTGTCTGAGAGTGTGGTGGAGACAGGGTCAATCGAGTGGTTAGGTTCTGGAATGCACTGTCTGAGAGTGTGGTGGAGCCAGGGTCAATCGAGTGGTTAGGATCTGGAATGCATTGTCTGAGAGTGTTCTGGAGACAGGGTCAATCGAGTGGATAGGATCTGGAATGCATTGTCTGAGAGTGTGGTGGAGACTGGGTCAATCGAGTGGTTAGTATCTGGAATGCATTGTCTGAGAGTGTGGAGGAGACAGGATCAATCGAGTTATTAGGATCTGGAATGCACTTTCTGAGAGTGTGGTGGAGACAGGGTCAATCGAGTTATTAGGATCTGGAATGCACTGTCTGAGACTGTGGTGGAGACAGGATCAATCGAGTTGTTTGGATCTGGAATGCACTGTCTGAGAGTGTGGTGGAGACAGGGTCAATCGAGTGGTTAGGGTCTGGCATGCACTGTCTGAGAGTGTGGTGGAGACAGGGTCAATCGAGTGGTTAGGGTCTGGAATGCACTGTCTGAGAGTGTGTTGTAGACAGGGTCAATCGAGTGGTTAGGATCTGGAATGCACTGTCTGAGAGTATGGGGGAGACAGGGTCAATCGAGTGGTTAGGGTCTGAAATGCACTGTCTGCTATTGTGGTGGAGACAGGGTCAATCGAATGGTTAGGTTCTGGAAGGCACTGTCTGAAAGTGTGGTGGAGACATAGTCAATCGAGTGGTTAGGGTCTGGAATGCACTGTCTGAGAGTTTAGCAGAGACAGGGTCAATCGAATGGTTAGGATCTGGAATGCACTGAGAATGTGTTGGAGACAGGGTCAATCGAGTGGTTAGGATCTGGAATGCGCTGTCTGAGATTGTGGGGGAGACAGGGTCAATCGAGTGGTTAGGGTCTGGAATGCACTGTCTGAGAGTGTGGTGGAGACAGGGTGAATCGAGTGGTTAGGTTCTGGAATGCACTGTCTGAGAGTGTGGTGGAGACAGGGTCAATCGAGTGGTTAGGGTCTGTAATGCACTGTCTGAGAGAGTGGTGGAGATATGGTCAATCGAGTGGTTAGGTTCTGGAATGCACTGTCTGAGAGTGTGGGGTAGACAGGGTCAATGGAGTGGTTAGGATCTGGAATGCACTGTCTGAGAGTGTGGTGGAGACCGGGTCAATCGAGTGGTTAAGTTCTGGAATGCACTGTCTGAGAGTGTGGGGGAGACAAGGTCAATCGTGTGGTTAGGGTCTGGAATGCACTGTCTGACAGTGTGCTGGCGACAGGGTCAATCGAGTGGTTAGGATCTGAAATACACTGAGAGTGTAGTGGAGACAAGTTCAATCGAGTGGTTAGGGTTTGTAATGCACTGTCTGAGAGTGTGCTGGCGACAGGGTCAATCGAGTGGTTAGGATCTGGAATGCACTGTCTGAGAGTGTGGGGGAGACAGGGTCAATCGAGTGGTTAGGGTCTGAAATGCACTGTCTGAGAGTGTGGTGGAGACAGTGTCAATCGAGTCGTTAGGTTATGGAATGCACTGTCTGAGAGTGTGGTGGAGACAGGGTCAATCGAGTGGTTAGGATCTGGAATGCATTGTCTGAGAGTGTGGGGGAGACAGGGTCAAATGAGTGGTTAGGATCCTGAATGTACTGTCTGAGAGTGTGGTGGAGACAGGGTCAATCGAGTGGTTAGGATCTGGAATGCACTGTCTGAGAGTGTGGTGGAGACAGGGTCAATCGAGAGATTAGGGTCTGAAATGCACTGTCTGAGAGTGTGGTGGAGACAGGGTCAATCGAGTGGTTAGGATCTGGAATGCACTGTCTGAGAATGTGGTGGAGACAGGGTCAATCGAGTGGTTAGGCTCTGGAATGCACTGTCTGAGAGTGTGTTGGAGACAGGGTCAATCGAGTGGTGAGGATCTGGAACGATCTAACTGAGAGTGTGATGGAGACAAGGTCAATCGAGTGGTTAGGATCTGGAATCCACTCTCTGAGAGTGTGGGGGAGACAAGGTCAATCGAGTGGTTAGGATCTGGAACGCACTGTCTGAGAGTTTGTTGTAGACAGGGTCAATCGAGTGGTTAGGATCTGAAATACACTGAGAGTGTGTTGGAGACAAGGTCAATCGAGTGGTTAGGGTCTGTAATGCACTGTCTGAGAGTGTGGTGGAGATAGGGTCAATCGAATGGTTAGGATCTGGAATTCACTATCTGGAGTGTGTGGAGACAGGGTCAATCGAGTGGTTAGGTTCTGGAATGCACTGAGAGTGTGGTGGAGACAGGGTCAATCGAGTTGTTAGGATCTGGAATGCACTGTCTGAGAGTGTGGTGGGCACAGGGTCAATCGAGTGGTATTGGTTCTGGAATGCACTGTCTGAGAATGTGTTGGAGACAGGGTCAATCGAGTGGTTAAGATCTGGAATGCACTGTCTGAGAGTGTGGTGGAGACAGGTCAATCGAGTGGTTAGGATCCGGAATCCACACTCTGAGAGTGTGGGGGAGACAAGGTCAATCGAGTGGTTAGGATCTGGAATGCACTGTCTGAGAGTTTGTTGTAGTCAGGGTCAATCGAGTGGTTATGATCTGAAATACACTGAGAGTGTGGTGGAGACAAGGTCAATCGAGTGGTTAGGGTCTGTAATGCACTGTCTGAGAGTGTGGTGGAGATAGGGTCAATCGATTGGTTAGGATCTGGAATACACTATCTGAGAGTGTGTGGAGACAGGGTCAATCGAGTGGTGATGTTCTGGAATGCACTGAGAGTGTGGTGGAGACAGGGTCAATCGAGTTGTTAGGATCTGTAATGCACTGTCTGAGAGTGTGGTGGGGACAGGGTCAATCGAGTGGTTTGGTTCTGGAATGCACTGTCTGAGAATATGTTGGAGACAGGGTCAATCGAGTGGTTAAGATCTGGAATGCACTCACTGAGAGTGTGGTTGAGACAGGGTCAATCGAATGATTAGGATCTGGAATTCACTGAGAGTGTGTTGGAGACAGGGTCAATCGAGTGGTTAGGATCTGGAATGAACTGACTGAGAGTGTGGTGGAGACAGGGTCAATCGAGTGGTTAGGATCTGGAATGAACTGACTGAGAGTGTGTTGGAGACAGGGTCAATCGAATGGTTCGGTTCTGGAATGCACTGTCTGAGATTGTGGTGGAGACATGGTCAATCAACTGGTTAGGGTCTGGAATGCACTGTCTGAGATTGTGTTGGAGACAGTGTCAATCGAGTGGTTAGGATCTGGAATGCACTGTCTGAGAGTGTGGTGGAGACAGGGTCAATCGAGTGGTTAGGTTCTGGAATGCACTGTCTGAGAGTGTGGTGGAGACAGGGTCAATCGAGTGGTTAGGATCTGGAATGCATTGTCTGAGAGTGTTCTGGAGACAGGGTCAATTGAGTGGATAGGATCTGGAATGCATTTTCTGAGAGTGTGGTGGAGAACGGGTCAATCGAGTTATTAGGATCTGGAATGCACTGTCTGAGAGTGTGGTGGAGACAGGGTCAATTGAGTGGTTAGGATCTGGAATGCATTGTCTGAGATTGTGGTTGAGACAGGGTCAATCGAGTGGTTAGTGTCTGGAATGCACTGTCTGAGAGTGTGGTTGAGACAGGGTCAATCGAGTGGTTAGGATCTGGAATGCATTGTCTGAGAGTGTGGGGGAGACAGGGTCAATTGAGTGGTTAGGATCCGGAATGCACTGTCTGAGAGTCTGGTGGAGACAGGGTCAATCGAGTGGTTAGGATCTGGAATGCACTGTCTGAGAGTGTGGTGGAGACAGGGTCAATCGAGTGGTTTGGTTCTGGAATGCACTGTCTGAGAGTGTGTTGGAGACAGGGTCAATCGAGTGGTTAGGATCTGGAATGATCTAAATGAGAGTGTGATGGAGACAAGGTCAATCGAGTGGTTAGGATCTGGAATCCACTCTCTGAGAGTGTGGGGGTGACAAGGTCAATTGAGTGGTTAGGATCTGGAATGCACTGTCTGAGAGTTTGTTGTAGACAGGGTCAATCGAGTGGTTAGGATCTGAAATACACTGAGAGTGTGGTGGAGACAAGGTCAATCGAGTGGTTAGGGTCTGTAATGCACTGTCAGAGAGTGTGGTGGAGATAGGGTCAATCGATTGGTTAGGATCTGGAATACACTATCTGAGAGTGTGTGGAGACATGGTCAATCGTGTGGTTAGGTTCTGGAATGCACTGAGAGTGTGGTGGAGACAGGGTCAATCGAGTTGTTAGGATCTGGAATGCACTGTCTGAGAGTGTGGTGGGGGCAGGGTCAATCGAGTGGTTTGGTTCTGGAATGCACTGTCTGAGAATATGTTGGAGACAGGGTCAATCGAGTGGTTAAGATCTGGAATGCACTGTCTGAGAGTGTGGTGGAGACAGGTCAATCGAGTGGTTAGGATCTGGAATGCACTCACTGAGAGTGTGGTTGAGACAGGGTCAATCGAGTGGTTAGGATCTGGAATGCATTGTCTGAGAGTGTGGTGGAGACTGGGTCAATCGAGTGGTTAGTATCTGGAATGCATTGTCTGAGATTGTGGAGGAGACAGGATCAATCGAGTTATTAGGATCTGGAATGCACTTTCTGAGAGTGTGGTGGAGACAGGGTCAATCGAGTTATTAGGATCTGGAATGCACTGTCTGAGACTGTGGTGGAGACAGGATCAATCGAGTTGTTAGGATCTGGAATGCACTGTCTGAGAGTGTGGTGGAGACAGGGTCAATCGAGTGGTTAGGGTCTGGCATGCACTGTCTGAGAGTGTGGTGGAGACAGGGTCAATCGAGTGGTTAGGGTCTGGAATGCACTGTCTGAGAGTGTGTTGTAGACAGGGTCAATCGAGTGGTTACGACCTGGAATGCACTGTCTGAGAGTATGGGGGAGACAGGGTCAATCGAGTGGTTAGGGTCTGAAATGCACTGTCTGCTATTGTGGTGGAGACAGGGTCAATCGAATGGTTAGGTTCTGGAAGGCACTGTCTGAGAGTGTGGTGGAGACATAGTCAATCGAGTGGTTAGGGTCTGGAATGCACTGTCTGAGAGTGTAGCAGAGACAGGGTCAATCGAATGGTTAGGATCTGGAATGCACTGAGAGTGTGTTGGAGACAGGGTCAATCGAGTGGTTAGGATCTGGAATGCGCTGTCTGAGATTGTGGGGGAGACAGGGTCAATCGAGTGGTTAGGGTCTGGAATGCACTGTCTGAGAGTGTGGTGGAGACAGGGTGAATCGAGTGGTTAGGTTCTGGAATGCACTGTCTGAGAGTGTGGTGGAGACAGGGCCAATCGAGTGGTTAGGGTCTGTAATGCACTGTCTGAGAGAGTGGTGGAGATATGGTCAATCGAGTGGTTAGGTTCTGGAATGCACTGTCTGAGAGTGTGGGGTAGACAGGGTCAATGGAGTGGTTAGGATCTGGAATGCACTGTCTGAGAGTGTGGTGGAGACCGGGTCAATCGAGTGGTTAAGTTCTGGAATGCACTGTCTGAGAGTGTGGGGGAGACAAGGTCAATCGTGTGGTTAGGGTCTGGAATGCACTGTCTGACAGTGTGCTGGCGACAGGGTCAATCGAGTGGTTAGGATCTGAAATACACTGAGAGTGTAGTGGAGACAAGTTCAATCGAGTGGATAGGGTTTGTAATGCACTGTCTGAGATTGTGCTGGCGACAGGGTCAATCGAGTGGTTAGGATCTGGAATGCACTGTCTGAGAGTGTGGGGGAGACAGGGTCAATCGAGTGGTTAGGGTCTGAAATGCACTGTCTGAGAGTGTGGTGGAGACAGGGTCAATCGAGTCGTTAGGTTATGGAATGCACTGTCTGAGAGTGTGGTGGAGACAGGGTCAATCGAGTGGTTAGGATCTGGAATGCATTGTCTGAGAGTGTGGGGGAGACAGGGTCAAATGAGTGGTTAGGATCCGGAATGCACTGTCTGAGAGTGTGGTGGAGACAGGGTCAATCGAGTGGTTAGGATCTGGAATGCACTGTCTGAGAGTGTGGTGGAGACAGGGTCAATCGAGAGATTAGGGTCTGAAATGCACTGTCTGAGAGTGTGGTGGAGACAGGGTCAATCGAGTGGTTAGGATCTGGAATGCACTGTCTGAGAGTGTGGTGGAGACAGGGTCAATCGAGTGGTTAGGCTCTGGAATGCACTGTCTGTGAGTGTGTTGGAGACAGGGTCAATCGAGTGGTGAGGATCTGGAACGATCTAACTGAGAGTGTGATGGAGACAAGGTCAATCGAGTGGTTAGGATCTGGAATCCACTCTCTGAGAGTGTGGGGGAGACAAGGTCAATCGAGTGGTTAGGATCTGGAATGCACTGTCTGAGAATGTGTTGGAGACAGGGTCAATCGAGTGGTTAAGATCTGGAATGCACTGTCTGAGAGTGTGGTGGAGACAGGTCAATCGAGTGGTTAGGATCCGGAATCCACACTCTGAGAGTGTGGGGGAGGCAAGGTCAATCGAGTGGTTAGGATCTGGAATGCACTGTCTGAGAGTTTGTTGTAGTCAGTGTCAATCGAGTGGTTATGATCTGAAATACACTGAGAGTGTGGTGGAGACAAGGTCAATCGAGTGGTTAGGGTCTGTAATGCACTGTCTGAGAGTGTGGTGGAGATAGGGTCAATCGATTGGTTAGGATCTGGAATACACTATCTGAGAGTGTGTGGAGACAGGGTCAATCGAGTGGTGATGTTCTGGAATGCACTGAGAGTGTGGTGGAGACAGGGTCAATCGAGTTGTTAGGATCTGTAATGCACTGTCTGAGAGTGTGGTGGGGACAGGGTCAATCGAGTGGTTTGGTTCTGGAATGCACTGTCTGAGAATATGTTGGAGACAGGGTCAATCGAGTGGTTAAGATCTGGAATGCACTCACTGAGAGTGTGGTTGAGACAGGGTCAATCGAATGATTAGGATCTGGAATTCACTGAGAGTGTGTTGGAGACAGGGTCAATCGAGTGGTTAGGATCTGGAATGAACTGACTGAGAGTGTGGTGGAGACAGGGTCAATCGAGTGGTTAGGATCTGGAATGAACTGACTGAGAGTGTGTTGGAGACAGGGTCAATCGAATGGTTCGGTTCTGGAATGCACTGTCTGAGATTGTGGTGGAGACATGGTCAATCAACTGGTTAGGGTCTGGAATGCACTGTCTGAGATTGTGTTGGAGACAGTGTCAATCGAGTGGTTAGGATCTGGAATGCACTGTCTGAGAGTGTGGTGGAGACAGGGTCAATCGAGTGGTTAGGTTCTGGAATGCACTGTCTGAGAGTGTGGTGGAGACAGGGTCAATCGAGTGGTTAGGATCTGGAATGCATTGTCTGAGAGTGTTCTGGAGACAGGGTCAATTGAGTGGATAGGATCTGGAATGCATTTTCTGAGAGTGTGGTGGAGAACGGGTCAATCGAGTTATTAGGATCTGGAATGCACTGTCTGAGAGTGTGGTGGAGACAGGGTCAATTGAGTGGTTAGGATCTGGAATGCATTGTCTGAGATTGTGGTTGAGACAGGGTCAATCGAGTGGTTAGTGTCTGGAATGCACTGTCTGAGAGTGTGGTTGAGACAGGGTCAATCGAGTGGTTAGGATCTGGAATGCATTGTCTGAGAGTGTGGGGGAGACAGGGTCAATTGAGTGGTTAGGATCCGGAATGCACTGTCTGAGAGTCTGGTGGAGACAGGGTCAATCGAGTGGTTAGGATCTGGAATGCACTGTCTGAGAGTGTGGTGGAGACAGGGTCAATCGAGAGATTAGGGTCTGAAATGCACTGTCGGAGAGTGTGGTGGAGACAGGGTCAATCGAGTGGTTAGGATCTGGAATGCACTGTCTGAGAGTGTGGTGGAGACAGGGTCAATCGAGTGGTTAGGGTCTGTAATGTACTGTCTGAGAGTGTGGTGGAGATAGGGTCAATCGAGTTGTTAGGATCTGGAATGCACTGTCTGAGAGTGTGGTGGAGACAAGGTCAATCGAGTGGTTTGGTTCTGGAATGCACTGTCTGAGAATGTGTTGGAGACAGTGTCAATCGAGTGGTTAGGATCTGGAATGCACTGTCTGAGAGTGTGGGGGCAACAGGGTCAATCGAGTGGTTAGGATCTGGAATGCACTGTCTGAGAGTGTGGTGGAGACAGGGTCAATCAAGTGGTTACGTTCTGGATTGCACTGTCTGAGTGTGTGGTGGAGACAGTGTCAATCGAGTGGTTAGGATCTGGAATGCACTGTCTGAGAGTGTGGTGGAGACAGGGACAATCGAGTGGTTAGGATCTGGAATGAACTGACTGAGAGTGTGGTGGAGACAGGGTCAATCGAGTTGTTAGGTTCTGGAATGCACTGTCTGAGATTGTGGTGGAGACATGGTCAATCAACTGGTTAGGGTCTGGAATGCACTGTCTGAGAGTGTGTTGGAGACAGTGTCAATCGAGTGGTTAGGATCTGGAATGCATTGTCTGACAGTGTGGGGGAGACAGGATCAATCGAGTTATTAGGATCTGGAATGCACTTTCTGAGAGTGTGGTGGAGATAGGGTCAATCGAGTTATTAGGATCTGGAATGCTCTGTCTGAGACAGTGGTTGAGACAGGATCAATCGAGTTATTAGGATCTGGAATGCACTGTCTGAGAGTGTGGTGGAGACAGGGTCAATCGAGTGGTTAGGATCTGGAATGCATTGCCTGAGAGTGTGGTGGAGACAGGGTCAATCGAGTGGTTAGGGTCTGGAATGCACTGTCTGAGAGTGTGGTGGAGACAGGGTCAATCGAGTTGTTAGGGTCTGGAATGCACTGTCTGAGAGTGTGTTGTAGACAGGGTCAATCGAGTGGTTAGGATCTGGAATGCACTGTCTGAGAGTATGGGGGAGACAGGGTCAATCGAGTGGTTAGGGTCTGGAATGCACATTCTGAGATTGTGGTGGAGACAGGGTCAATCGAGTGGTTAGGATCTGGAATGCACTGTCTGAGAGTGTGGGGGAGAGAGGGTCAATCGAGTGGTTAGGGTCTGAAATGCACTGTCTGCTATTATGGTGGAGACAGGGTCAATCGAGTGGTTAGGTCCTGGAAGGCACTGTCTGAGAGTATGGTGGAGACATGGTCAATCGAGTGGTTAGGGTCTGGAATGCACTGTCTGAGAGTGTAGCAGAGACAGGGTCAATCGAATGGTTAGGATCTGGAATTCACTGAGAGTGTGTTGGAGACAGGGTCAATCGAGTGGTTAGGATCTGGAATGAACTGACTGAGAGTGTGGTGGAGACAGGGTCAATCGAGTGGTTAGGATCTGGAATGAACTGACTGAGAGTGCGTTGGAGACAGGGTCAAGCGAGTGGTTCGGTTCTGGAATGCACTGTCTGAGATTGTGGTGGAGACATGGTCAATCAACTGGTTAGGGTCTGGAATGCACTGTCTGAGAGTGTGTTGGAGACAGTGTCAATCGAGTGGTTAGGATCTGGAATGCACTGTCTGAGAGTGTGGTGGAGACAGGGTCAATCGAGTTGTTAGGTTCTGGAATGCACTGTCTGAGAGTGTGGTGGAGACAGGGTCAATCGAGTGGTTAGGATCTGGAATGCATTGTCTGAGAGTGTTCTGGAGACAGGGTCAATCGAGTGGATCGGATCTGGAATGCACTGTCTGAGAGTGTGGTGGAGACAGGGTCAATCGAGTGGTTAGGATCCGGAATGCATTGTCTGAGAGTGTGGTGGAGACAGGATCAATCGAGTTATTAGGATCTGGAATGCACTTTCTGAGAGTGTGGTGGAGACAGGGTCAATCGAGTTATTAGGATCTGGAATGCACTGTCTGAGAGTGTGGTGGAGACAGGGTCAATCGAGTTATTAGGATCTGGAATGCACTGTCTGAGACTGTGGTGGAGACAGGATCAATCGAGTTATTAGGATCTGGAATGCACTGTCTGAGAGTGTGGTGGAGACAGGGTCAATGGAGTGGTTAGGGTCTGGAATGCACTGTCTGAGAGTGTGGTGGAGACAGGGTCAATCGAGTGGTTAGGGTCTGGAATGCACTGTCTGAGAGTGTGTTGTAGACAGGGTCAATCGAGTGGTTAGGATCTGGAATGCACTGTCTGAGAATATGAGGGAGACAGGGTCAATCGAGTGGTTAGGGTCTGGAACGCACATTCTGAGATTGTGGTGGAGACAGGGTCAATCGAGTGGTTAGGATCTGGAATGCACTGTCTGAGAGTGTGGGGGAGACAGGGTCAATCGAGTGGTTAGGGTCTGAAATGCACTGTCTGCTATTGTGGTGGAGACAGGGTCAATCGAGTGGTTAGGTTCTGTAAGGCACTGTCTGACAGTATGGTGGAGACATGGTCAATCGAGTGGTTAGGGTCTGGAATGCACTGCCTGAGAGTGTGGTGGAGACAGGATCAATCGAGTGGTTAGGATCTGGAATGCACTGTCTGTGAGTGTAGCAGAGACTGGGTCAATCGAATGGTTAGGATCTGGAATGCACTGAGAGTGTGGTGGAGACAGGGTCAATCGAGTGGTTTGGTTCTGGAATGCACTGCCTGAGAGTGTGGTGGAGACAGGGTGAATCGAGTGGTTAGGGTCTGGAATGCACTGCCTGAGAGTGTGTGGGAGACAGGGTCAATCGAGTGGTTAGGGTCTGGAATGCACTTTCTGATATTTTGGTGGAGACAGGGTCAATCGAGTGGTTAGGATCTGGAATGCACTGTCTGAGAGTGTGGTGGAGACAGGGTCAATCGAGTGGTTAGGATCTGGAATGCATTGTCTGAGAGTGTGGGGGAGACAGGGTCAATTGAGTGGTTAGGATCCGGAATGCACTGTCTGAGAGTCTGGTGGAGACAGGGTCAATCGAGTGGTTAGGATCTGGAATGCACTGTCTGAGAGTGTGGTGGAGACAGGGTCAATCGAGAGATTAGGGTCTGAAATGCACTGTCTGAGAGTGTGGTGGAGACAGGGTCAATCGAGTGGTTAGGATCTGGAATGCACTGTCTGAGAGTGTGGTGGAGACAGGGTCAATCGAGTGGTTAGGGTCTGGAATGCACTGACTGAGAGTGTGTTGGAGACAGGGTCAATCGAGTGGTTAGGATCTGGAATGATCTAACTGAGAGTGTGGTGGAGACAAGGTCAATCGAGTGGTTAGGATCTGGAATCCACTCTCTGAGAGTGTGGGGGAGACAAAGTCAATCGAGTGGTTAGGATCTGGAATGCACTGTCTGAGAGTTTGTTGTAGACAGGGTCAATCGAGTGGTTAGGATCTGAAATACACTGAGAGTGTGGTGGAGACAAGGTCAATCGAGTGGTTAGGGTCTGTAATGCACTGTCAGAGAGTGTGGTGGAGATAGGGTCAATCGATTGGTTAGGATCTGGAATACACTATCTGAGAGTGTGTGGAGACAGGGTCAATCGAGTGGTTAGGTTCCGGAATGCACTGAGAGTGTGGTGGAGACAGGGTCAATCGAGTTGTTAGGATCTGGAATGCACTGTCTGAGAGTGTGGTGGGGGCAGGGTCAATCGAGTGGTTTGGTTCTGGAATGCACTGTCTGAGAATGTGTTGGAGACAGGGTCAATCGAGTGGTTAAGATCTGGAATGCACTGTCTGAGAGTGTGGTGGAGACAGGTCTATCGAGTGGTTAGGATCTGGAATGCACTCACTGAGAGTGTGGTTGAGACAGGGTCAATCGAGTGGTTAGGATCTGGAATGCACTGTCTGAGATTGTGGTGGAGACAGGGTCAATTGAGTGGTTTGGATCTGGAATGCACTGTCTGAGATTGTGGGGGAGACAGGGTCAATCGAGTGGTTAGGGTCTGGAATGCAATGTCTGAGAGTGTGGTGGAGACAGGTTCAATCGAGTGGTTAGGGTCTGGAATGCACTGTCTGAGAGAGTGTTGGAGATATGGTCAATCGAGTGGTTAGGTTCTGGAATGCACTGTCTGAGAGTGTGGGGTAGACAGGGTCAATTGAGTGGATAGGATCTGGAATGCACTGTCTGAGAGTGTGGTGGAGACCGGTCAATCGAGTGGTTAGGGTCTGGAATGCACTGTCTGACAGTGTGCTGGCGACAGGGTCAATCGAGTGGTTAGGATCTGAAATACACTGAGAGTGTAGTGGAGACAAGTTCAATCGAGTGGTTAGGGTTTGTAATGCACTGTCTGAGAGTGTGGTGGAGATAGGGTCAATCGAGTGGTTAGGATCTGGAATGCACTGTCTGAGAGTGTGGTGGGGACAGGGTCAATCGAGTGGTTTGGTTCTGGAATGCACTGTCTGAGAGTGTGGTGGAGACAGGGTCAATCGAGTGGTTAGGATCTGGAATGCACTGTCTGAGAATGTGTTGGAGACAGGGTCAATCGAGTGGTTAAGATCTGGAATGCACTGTCTGAGAGTGTGGTTGAGACAGGTCAATAGAGTGATTAGGATGTGGAATGCACTCACTGAGAGAATGGTGGAGACATGGTCAATCGAGTGGTTAGGGTCTGGAATGCACTGTCTGTGAGTGTAACAGAGACAGGGTCAATTGAATGGTTAGGATCTGGAATGAACTGAGAGTGTCTTGGAGACATGGTCAATCGAGTGGTTAGGATCTGGAATGAACTGACTGAGATTGTGGTGGAGACAGGGTCAATCGAGTGGTTAGGATCTGGAATGAACTGACTGAGAGTGTGGTGGAGACAGGGTCAATCGAGTGGTTCGGTTCTGGAATGCACTGTCTGAGATTGTGGTGGAAACATGGTCAATCAACTGGTTAGGGTCTGGAATGCACTGTCTGAGAGTGTGTTGGAGACAGTGTCAATCGAGTGGTTAGGATCTGGAATGCACTGTCTGAGAGTGTGTTGGAGACAGTGTCAATCGAGTGGTTAGGATCTGGAATGCACTGTCTGAGAGTGTGGTGGAGACAGGGTCAATCGAGTGGTTAGGTTCTGGAATGCACTGTCTGAGAGTGTGGTGGAGCCAGGGTCAATCGAGTGGTTAGGATCTGGAATGCATTGTCTGAGAGTGTTCTGGAGACAGGGTCAATCGAGTGGATAGGATCTGGAATGCATTGTCTGAGAGTGTGGTGGAGACTGGGTCAATCGAGTGGTTAGTATCTGGAATGCATTGTCTGAGAGTGTGGAGGAGACAGGATCAATCGAGTTATTAGGATCTGGAATGCACTTTCTGAGAGTGTGGTGGAGACAGGGTCAATCGAGTTATTAGGATCTGGAATGCACTGTCTGAGACTGTGGTGGAGACAGGATCAATCGAGTTGTTAGGATCTGGAATGCACTGTCTGAGAGTGTGGTGGAGACAGGGTCAATCGAGTGGTTAGGGTCTGGCATGCACTATCTGAGAGTGTGGTGGTGACAGGGTCAATCGAGTGGTTAGGGTCTGGAATGCACTGTCTGAGAGTGTGTTGTAGACAGGGTCAATCGAGTGGTTAGGATCTGGAATGCACTGTCTGAGAGTATGGGGGAGACAGGGTCAATCGAGTGGTTAGGGTCTGAAATGCACTGTCTGCTATTGTGGTGGAGAGAGGGTCAATCGAATGGTTAGGTTCTGGAAGGCACTGTCTGAGAGTGTGGTGGAGACATAGTCAATCGAGTGGTTAGGGTCAGGAATGCACTGTCTGAGAGTGTAGCAGAGACAGGGTCAATCGAATGGTTAGGATCTGGAATGCACTGAGAGTGTGTTGGAGACAGGGTCAATCGAGTGGTTAGGATCTGGAATGCGCTGTCTGAGATTGTGGGGGAGACAGGGTCAATCGAGTGGTTAGGGTCTGGAATGCACTGTCTGAGAGTGTGGTGGAGACAGGGTGAATCGAGTGGTTAGGTTCTGGAATGCACTGTCTGAGAGTGTGGTGGAGACAGGGTCAATCGAGTGGTTAGGGTCTGTAATGCACTGTCTGAGAGAGTGGTGGAGATATGGTCAATCGAGTGGTTAGGTTCTGGAATGCACTGTCTGAGAGTGTGGGGTAGACAGGGTCAATGGAGTGGTTAGGATCTGGAATGCACTGTCTGAGAGTGTGGTGGAGACCGGGTCAATCGAGTGGTTAAGTTCTGGAATGCACTGTCTGAGAGTGTGGGGGAGACAAGGTCAATCGTGTGGTTAGGGTCTGGAATGCACTGTCTGACAGTGTGCTGGCGACAGGGTCAATCGAGTGGTTAGGATCTGAAATACACTGAGAGTGTAGTGGAGACAAGTTCAATCGAGTGGTTAGGGTTTGTAATGCACTGTCTGAGAGTGTGCTGCCGACAGGGTCAATCGAGTGGTTAGGATCTGGAATGCACTGTCTGAGAGTGTGGGGGAGACAGGGTCAATCGAGTGGTTAGGGTCTGAAATGCACTGTCTGAGAGTGTGGTGGAGACAGTGTCAATCGAGTCGTTAGGTTATGGAATGCACTGTCTGAGAGTGTGGTGGAGACAGGGTCAATCGAGTGGTTAGGATCTGGAATGCATTGTCTGAGAGTGTGGGGGAGACAGGGTCAAATGAGTGGTTAGGATCCTGAATGTACTGTCTGAGAGTGTGGTGGAGACAGGGTCAATCGAGTGGTTAGGATCTGGAATGCACTGTCTGAGAGTGTGGTGGAGACAGGGTCAATCGAGAGATTAGGGTCTGAAATGCACTGTCTGAGAGTGTGGTGGAGACAGGGTCAATCGAGTGGTTAGGATCTGGAATGCACTGTCTGAGTGTATGGTGGAGACAGGGTCAATCGAGTGGTTAGGCTCTGGAATGCACTGTCTGAGAGTGTGTTGGAGACAGGGTCAATCGAGTGGTGAGGATCTGGAACGATCTAACTGAGAGTGTGATGGAGACAAGGTCAATCGAGTGGTTAGGATCTGGAATCCACTCTCTGAGAGTGTGGGGGAGACAAGGTCAATCGAGTGGTTAGGATCTGGAACGCACTGTCTGAGAGTTTGTTGTAGACAGGGTCAATCGAGTGGTTAGGATCTGAAATACACTGAGAGTGTGGTGGAGACAAGGTCAATCGAGTGGTTAGGGTCTGTAATGCACTGTCTGAGAGTGTGGTGGAGATAGGGTCAATCGAATGGTTAGGATCTGGAATACACTATCTGAGAGTGTGTGGAGACAGGGTCAATCGAGTGGTTAGGTTCTGGAATGCACTGAGAGTGTGGTGGAGACAGGGTCAATCGAGTTGTTAGGATCTGGAATGCACTGTCTGAGAGTGTGGTGGGCACAGGGTCAATCGAGTGGTATTGGTTCTGGAATGCACTGTCTGAGAATGTGTCGGAGACAGGGTCAATCGAGTGGTTAAGACCTGGAATGCACTGTCTGAGAGTGTGTTGGAGACAGGTCAATCGAGTGGTTAGGATCCGGAATCCACTCTCTGAGAGTGTGGGGGAGACAAGGTCAATCGAGTGGTTAGGATCTGGAATGCACTGTCTGAGAGTTTGTTGTAGTCAGGGTCAATCGAGTGGTTATGATCTGAAATACACTGAGAGTGTGGTGGAGACAAGGTCAATCGAGTGGTTAGGGTCTGTAATGCACTGTCTGAGAGTGTGGTGGAGATAGGGTCAATCGATTGGTTAGGATCTGGAATACACTATCTGAGAGTGTGTGGAGACAGGGTCATTCGAGTGGTTAGGTTCTGGAATGCACTGAGAGTGTGGTGGAGACAGGGTCAATCGAGTTGTTAGGATCTGTAATGCACTGTCTGAGAGTGTGGTGGGGACAGGGTCAATCGAGTGGTTTGGTTCTGGAATGCACTGTCTGAGAATATGTTGGAGACAGGGTCAATCGAGTGGTTAAGATCTGGAATGCACTCACTGAGAGTGTGGTTGAGACAGGGTCAATCGAATGATTAGGATCTGGAATTCACTGAGAGTGTGTTGGAGACAGGGTCAATCGAGTGGTTAGGATCTGGAATGCACTGTCTGAGAGTGTGGGGGAGACAGGGTCAATCGAGTGGTTAGGGTCTGAAATGCACTGTCTGAGAGTGTGGTGGAGACAGTGTCAATCGAGTCGTTAGGTTATGGAATGCACTGTCTGAGAGTGTGGTGGAGACAGGGTCAATCGAGTGATTAGGATCTGGAATGCACTGTCTGAGAGTGTGTTGGAGACAGTGTCAATCGAGTGGTTAGGATCTGGAATGCACTGTCTGAGAGTGTGGTGGAGACAGGGTCAATCGAGTGGTTAGGTTCTGGAATGCACTGTCTGAGAGTGTGGTGGAGACAGGATCAATCGAGTGGTTAGGATCTGGAATGCATTGTCTGAGAGTGTGGTGGAGCCAGGGTCAATCGAGTGGTTAGTATCTGGAATGCATTGTCTGAGAGTGTGGAGGAGACAGGATCAATCGAGTTATTAGGATCTGGAATGCACTTTCTGAGAGTGTGGTGGAGACAGGGTCAATCGAGTTATTAGGATCTGGAATGCACTGTCTGAGACTGTGGTGGAGACAGGATCAATCGAGTTGTTTGGATCTGGAATGCACTGTCTGAGAGTGTGGTGGAGACAGGGTCAATCGAGTGGTTAGGGTCTGGCATGCACTGTCTGAGAGTGTGGTGGAGACAGGGTCAATCGAGTGGTTAGGGTCTGGAATGCACTGTCTGAGAGTGTGTTGTAGACAGGGTCAATCGAGTGGTTAGGATCTGGAATGCACTGTCTGAGAGTATGGGGGAGACAGGGTCAATCGAGTGGTTAGGGTCTGAAATGCACTGTCTGCTATTGTGGTGGAGACAGGGTCAATCGAATGGTTAGGTTCTGGAAGGCACTGTCTGAGAGTGTGGTGGAGACATAGTCAATCGAGTGGTTAGGGTCTGGAATGCACTGTCTGAGAGTTTAGCAGAGACAGGGTCAATCGAATGGTTAGGATCTGGAATGCACTGAGAGTGTGTTGGAGACAGGGTCAATCGAGTGGTTAGGATCTGGAATGCGCTGTCTGAGATTGTGGGGGAGACAGGGTCAATCGAGTGGTTAGGGTCTGGAATGCACTGTCTGAGAGTGTGGTGGAGACAGGGTGAATCGAGTGGTTAGGTTCTGGAATGCACTGTCTGAGAGTGTGGTGGAGACAGGGTCAATCGAGTGGTTAGGGTCTGTAATGCACTGTCTGAGAGAGTGGTGGAGATATGGTCAATCGAGTGGTTAGGTTCTGGAATGCACTGTCTGAGAGTGTGGGGTAGACAGGGTCAATGGAGTGGTTAGGATCTGGAATGCACTGTCTGAGAGTGTGGTGGAGACCGGGTCAATCGAGTGGTTAAGTTCTGGAATGCACTGTCTGAGAGTGTGGGGGAGACAAGGTCAATCGTGTGGTTAGGGTCTGGAATGCACTGTCTGACAGTGTGCTGGCGACAGGGTCAATCGAGTGGTTAGGATCTGAAATACACTGAGAGTGTAGTGGAGACAAGTTCAATCGAGTGGTTAGGGTTTGTAATGCACTGTCTGAGAGTGTGCTGGCGACAGGGTCAATCGAGTGGTTAGGATCTGGAATGCACTGTCTGAGAGTGTGGGGGAGACAGGGTCAATCGAGTGGTTAGGGTCTGAAATGCACTGTCTGAGAGTGTGGTGGAGACAGTGTCAATCGAGTCGTTAGGTTATGGAATGCACTGTCTGAGAGTGTGGTGGAGACAGGGTCAATCGAGTGGTTAGGATCTGGAATGCATTGTCTGAGAGTGTGGGGGAGACAGGGTCAAATGAGTGGTTAGGATCCTGAATGTACTGTCTGAGAGTGTGGTGGAGACAGGGTCAATCGAGTGGTTAGGATCTGGAATGCACTGTCTGAGAGTGTGGTGGAGACAGGGTCAATCGAGAGATTAGGGTCTGAAATGCACTGTCTGAGAGTGTGGTGGAGACAGGGTCAATCGAGTGGTTAGGATCTGGAATGCACTGTCTGAGAATGTGGTGGAGACAGGGTCAATCGAGTGGTTAGGCTCTGGAATGCACTGTCTGAGAGTGTGTTGGAGACAGGGTCAATCGAGTGGTGAGGATCTGGAACGATCTAACTGAGAGTGTGATGGAGACAAGGTCAATCGAGTGGTTAGGATCTGGAATCCACTCTCTGAGAGTGTGGGGGAGACAAGGTCAATCGAGTGGTTAGGATCTGGAACGCACTGTCTGAGAGTTTGTTGTAGACAGGGTCAATCGAGTGGTTAGGATCTGAAATACACTGAGAGTGTGTTGGAGACAAGGTCAATCGAGTGGTTAGGGTCTGTAATGCACTGTCTGAGAGTGTGGTGGAGATAGGGTCAATCGAATGGTTAGGATCTGGAATTCACTATCTGGAGTGTGTGGAGACAGGGTCAATCGAGTGGTTAGGATCTGGAATGATCTAAATGAGAGTGTGATGGAGACAAGGTCAATCGAGTGGTTAGGATCTGGAATCCACTCTCTGAGAGTGTGGGGGTGACAAGGTCAATTGAGTGGTTAGGATCTGGAATGCACTGTCTGAGAGTTTGTTGTAGACAGGGTCAATCGAGTGGTTAGGATCTGAAATACACTGAGAGTGTGGTGGAGACAAGGTCAATCGAGTGGTTAGGGTCTGTAATGCACTGTCAGAGAGTGTGGTGGAGATAGGGTCAATCGATTGGTTAGGATCTGGAATACACTATCTGAGAGTGTGTGGAGACATGGTCAATCGTGTGGTTAGGTTCTGGAATGCACTGAGAGTGTGGTGGAGACAGGGTCAATCGAGTTGTTAGGATCTGGAATGCACTGTCTGAGAGTGTGGTGGGGGCAGGGTCAATCGAGTGGTTTGGTTCTGGAATGCACTGTCTGAGAATATGTTGGAGACAGGGTCAATCGAGTGGTTAAGATCTGGAATGCACTGTCTGAGAGTGTGGTGGAGACAGGTCAATCGAGTGGTTAGGATCTGGAATGCACTCACTGAGAGTGTGGTTGAGACAGGGTCAATCGAGTGGTTAGGATCTGGAATGCATTGTCTGAGAGTGTGGTGGAGACTGGGTCAATCGAGTGGTTAGTATCTGGAATGCATTGTCTGAGATTGTGGAGGAGACAGGATCAATCGAGTTATTAGGATCTGGAATGCACTTTCTGAGAGTGTGGTGGAGACAGGGTCAATCGAGTTATTAGGATCTGGAATGCACTGTCTGAGACTGTGGTGGAGACAGGATCAATCGAGTTGTTAGGATCTGGAATGCACTGTCTGAGAGTGTGGTGGAGACAGGGTCAATCGAGTGGTTAGGGTCTGGCATGCACTGTCTGAGAGTGTGGTGGAGACAGGGTCAATCGAGTGGTTAGGGTCTGGAATGCACTGTCTGAGAGTGTGTTGTAGACAGGGTCAATCGAGTGGTTACGACCTGGAATGCACTGTCTGAGAGTATGGGGGAGACAGGGTCAATCGAGTGGTTAGGGTCTGAAATGCACTGTCTGCTATTGTGGTGGAGACAGGGTCAATCGAATGGTTAGGTTCTGGAAGGCACTGTCTGAGAGTGTGGTGGAGACATAGTCAATCGAGTGGTTAGGGTCTGGAATGCACTGTCTGAGAGTGTAGCAGAGACAGGGTCAATCGAATGGTTAGGATCTGGAATGCACTGAGAGTGTGTTGGAGACAGGGTCAATCGAGTGGTTAGGATCTGGAATGCGCTGTCTGAGATTGTGGGGGAGACAGGGTCAATCGAGTGGTTAGGGTCTGGAATGCACTGTCTGAGAGTGTGGTGGAGACAGGGTGAATCGAGTGGTTAGGTTCTGGAATGCACTGTCTGAGAGTGTGGTGGAGACAGGGTCAATCGAGTGGTTAGGGTCTGTAATGCACTGTCTGAGAGAGTGGTGGAGATATGGTCAATCGAGTGGTTAGGTTCTGGAATGCACTGTCTGAGAGTGTGGGGTAGACAGGGTCAATGGAGTGGTTAGGATCTGGAATGCACTGTCTGAGAGTGTGGTGGAGACCGGGTCAATCGAGTGGTTAAGTTCTGGAATGCACTGTCTGAGAGTGTGGGGGAGACAAGGTCAATCGTGTGGTTAGGGTCTGGAATGCACTGTCTGACAGTGTGCTGGCGACAGGGTCAATCGAGTGGTTAGGATCTGAAATACACTGAGAGTGTAGTGGAGACAAGTTCAATCGAGTGGTTAGGGTTTGTAATGCACTGTCTGAGATTGTGCTGGCGACAGGGTCAATCGAGTGGTTAGGATCTGGAATGCACTGTCTGAGAGTGTGGGGGAGACAGGGTCAATCGAGTGGTTAGGGTCTGAAATGCACTGTCTGAGAGTGTGGTGGAGACAGGGTCAATCGAGTCGTTAGGTTATGGAATGCACTGTCTGAGAGTGTGGTGGAGACAGGGTCAATCGAGTGGTTAGGATCTGGAATGCATTGTCTGAGAGTGTGGGGGAGACAGGGTCAAATGAGTGGTTAGGATCCGGAATGCACTGTCTGAGAGTGTGGTGGAGACAGGGTCAATCGAGTGGTTAGGATCTGGAATGCACTGTCTGAGAGTGTGGTGGAGACAGGGTCAATCGAGAGATTAGGGTCTGAAATGCACTGTCTGAGAGTGTGGTGGAGACAGGGTCAATCGAGTGGTTAGGATCTGGAATGCACTGTCTGAGAGTGTGGTGGAGACAGGGTCAATCGAGTGGTTAGGCTCTGGAATGCACTGTCTGTGAGTGTGTTGGAGACAGGGTCAATCGAGTGGTGAGGATCTGGAACGATCTAACTGAGAGTGTGATGGAGACAAGGTCAATCGAGTGGTTAGGATCTGGAATCCACTCTCTGAGAGTGTGGGGGAGACAAGGTCAATCGAGTGGTTAGGATCTGGAATGCACTGTCTGAGAATGTGTTGGAGACAGGGTCAATCGAGTGGTTAAGATCTGGAATGCACTGTCTGAGAGTGTGGTGGAGACAGGTCAATCGAGTGGTTAGGATCCGGAATCCACACTCTGAGAGTGTGGGGGAGACAAGGTCAATCGAGTGGTTAGGATCTGGAATGCACTGTCTGAGAGTTTGTTGTAGTCAGTGTCAATCGAGTGGTTATGATCTGAAATACACTGAGAGTGTGGTGGAGACAAGGTCAATCGAGTGGTTAGGGTCTGTAATGCACTGTCTGAGAGTGTGGTGGAGATAGGGTCAATCGATTGGTTAGGATCTGGAATACACTATCTGAGAGTGTGTGGAGACAGGGTCAATCGAGTGGTGATGTTCTGGAATGCACTGAGAGTGTGGTGGAGACAGGGTCAATCGAGTTGTTAGGATCTGTAATGCACTGTCTGAGAGTGTGGTGGGGACAGGGTCAATCGAGTGGTTTGGTTCTGGAATGCACTGTCTGAGAATATGTTGGAGACAGGGTCAATCGAGTGGTTAAGATCTGGAATGCACTCACTGAGAGTGTGGTTGAGACAGGGTCAATCGAATGATTAGGATCTGGAATTCACTGAGAGTGTGTTGGAGACAGGGTCAATCGAGTGGTTAGGATCTGGAATGAACTGACTGAGAGTGTGGTGGAGACAGGGTCAATCGAGTGGTTAGGATCTGGAATGAACTGACTGAGAGTGTGTTGGAGACAGGGTCAATCGAATGGTTCGGTTCTGGAATGCACTGTCTGAGATTGTGGTGGAGACATGGTCAATCAACTGGTTAGGGTCTGGAATGCACTGTCTGAGATTGTGTTGGAGACAGTGTCAATCGAGTGGTTAGGATCTGGAATGCACTGTCTGAGAGTGTGGTGGAGACAGGGTCAATCGAGTGGTTAGGTTCTGGAATGCACTGTCTGAGAGTGTGGTGGAGACAGGGTCAATCGAGTGGTTAGGATCTGGAATGCATTGTCTGAGAGTGTTCTGGAGACAGGGTCAATTGAGTGGATAGGATCTGGAATGCATTTTCTGAGAGTGTGGTGGAGAACGGGTCAATCGAGTTATTAGGATCTGGAATGCACTGTCTGAGAGTGTGGTGGAGACAGGGTCAATTGAGTGGTTAGGATCTGGAATGCATTGTCTGAGATTGTGGTTGAGACAGGGTCAATCGAGTGGTTAGTGTCTGGAATGCACTGTCTGAGAGTGTGGTTGAGACAGGGTCAATCGAGTGGTTAGGATCTGGAATGCATTGTCTGAGAGTGTGGGGGAGACACGGTCAATTGAGTGGTTAGGATCCGGAATGCACTGTCTGAGAGTCTGGTGGAGACAGGGTCAATCGAGTGGTTAGGATCTGGAATGCACTGTCTGAGAGTGTGGTGGAGACAGGGTCAATCGAGAGATTAGGGTCTGAAATGCACTGTCGGAGAGTGTGGTGGAGACAGGGTCAATCGAGTGGTTAGGATCTGGAATGCACTGTCTGAGAGTGTGGTGGAGACAGGGTCAATCGAGTGGTTTGGTTCTGGAATGCACTGTCTGAGAGTGTGTTGGAGACAGGGTCAATCGAGTGGTTAGGATCTGGAATGATCTAAATGAGAGTGTGATGGAGACAAGGTCAATCGAGTGGTTAGGATCTGGAATCCACTCTCTGAGAGTGTGGGGGTGACAAGGTCAATTGAGTGGTTAGGATCTGGAATGCACTGTCTGAGAGTTTGTTGTAGACAGGGTCAATCGAGTGGTTAGGATCTGAAATACACTGAGAGTGTGGTGGAGACAAGGTCAATCGAGTGGTTAGGGTCTGTAATGCACTGTCAGAGAGTGTGGTGGAGATAGGGTCAATCGATTGGTTAGGATCTGGAACACACTATCTGAGAGTGTGTGGAGACATGGTCAATCGTGTGGTTAGGTTCTGGAATGCACTGAGAGTGTGGTGGAGACAGGGTCAATCGAGTTGTTAGGATCTGGAATGCACTGTCTGAGAGTGTGGTGGGGGCAGGGTCAATCGAGTGGTTTGGTTCTGGAATGCACTGTCTGAGAATATGTTGGAGACAGGGTCAATCGAGTGGTTAAGATCTGGAATGCACTGTCTGAGAGTGTGGTGGAGACAGGTCAATCGAGTGGTTAGGATCTGGAATGCACTCACTGAGAGTGTGGTTGAGACAGGGTCAATCGAGTGGTTAGGATCTGGAATGCATTGTCTGAGAGTGTGGTGGAGACTGGGTCAATCGAGTGGTTAGTATCTAGAATGCATTGTCTGAGATTGTGGAGGAGACAGGATCAATCGAGTTATTAGGATCTGGAATGCACTTTCTGAGAGTGTGGTGGAGACAGGGTCAATCGAGTTATTAGGATCTGGAATGCACTGTCTGAGACTGTGGTGGAGACAGGGTCAATCGAGTGGTTAGGGTCTGGAATGCACTGTCTGAGAGTGTGTTGGAGATATGGTCAATCGAGTGGTTATGTTCTGGAATGCACTGTCTGAGAGTGTGGGGTAGACAGGGTCAATTGAGTGGTTAGGATCTGGAATGCACTGTCTGAGAGTGTGGTGGAGACCGGGTCAATCGAGTGGTTAAGTTCTGGAATTCACTCACTGAGAGTGTGGGGGAGACAAGGTCAATCGAGTGGTTAGGGTCTGGAATGCACTGTCTGACAGTTTGCTGGCGACAGGGTCAATCGAGTGGTTAGGATCTGAAATACACTGAGAGTGTAGTGGAGACAAGTTCAATCGAGTGGTTAGGGTTTGTAATGCACTGTCTGAGAGTGTGGTGGAGATAGGGTCAATCGAATGGTTAGGCTCTGGAATGCACTCTCTGAGAGTGTGGTGGGGAGAGGGTCAATCGAGTGGTTTGGTTCTGGAATGCACTGTCTGAGAATGTGTTGGAGCCAGGGTCAATCGAGTGGTTAAGATCTGGAATGCACTGTCTGAGAGTGTGGTTGAGACAGGTCAATTGAGTGATTAGGATGTGGAATGCACTCAGTGAGAGAATGGTGGAGACATGGTCAATCGAGTGGTTAGGGTCTGGAATGCACTGTCTGTGAGTGTAACAGAGAGAGGGTCAATCGAATGGTTAGGATCTGGAATGAACTGAGAGTGTGTTGGCGACATGGTCAATCGAGTGGTTAGGATCTGGAATGAACTGACTGAGATTGGGGTGGAGACAGGGTCAATCGAGTGGTTAGGATCTGGAATGAACTGACTGAGAGTGTGGTGGAGACAGGGTCAATCGAGTGGTTCGGTTCTGGAATGCACTGTCTGAGATTGTGGTGGAGACATGGTCAATCAACTGGTTAGGGTCTGGAATGCACTGTCTGAGAGTGTGTTGGAGACAGTGTCAATCGAGTGGTTAGGATCTGGAATGCACTGTCTGAGAGTGTGGTTGAGACAGGTCAATAGAGTGATTAGGATGTGGAATGCACTCACTGAGAGAATGGTGGAGACATGGTCAATCGAGTGGTTAGGGTCTGGAATGCACTGTCTGTGAGTGTAACAGAGACAGGGTCAATTGAATGGTTAGGATCTGGAATGAACTGAGAGTGTGTTGGAGACATGGTCAATCGAGTGGTTAGGATCTGGAATGAACTGACTGAGATTGTGGTGGAGACAGGGTCAATCGAGTGGTTAGGATCTGGAATGAACTGACTGAGAGTGTGGTGGAGACAGGGTCAATCGAGTGGTTCGGTTCTGGAATGCACTGTCTGAGATTGTGGTGGAGACATGGTCAATCAACTGGTTAGGGTCTGGAATGCACTGTCTGAGAGTGTGTTGGAGACATTGTCAATCGAGTGGTTAGGATCTGGAATGCACTGTCTGAGAGTGTGTTGGAGACAGTGTCAATCGAGTGGTTAGGATCTGGAATGCACTGTCTGAGAGTGTGGTGGAGACAGGGTCAATCGAGTGGTTAGGTTCTGGAATGCACTGTCTGAGAGTGTGGTGGAGCCAGGGTCAATCGAGTGGTTAGGATCTGGAATGCATTGTCTGAGAGTGTTCTGGAGATAGGGTCAATCGAGTGGATAGGATCTGGAATGCATTGTCTGAGAGTGTGGTGGAGACTGGGTCAATCGAGTGGTTAGTATCTGGAATGCATTGTCTGAGAGTGTGGAGGAGACAGGATCAATCGAGTTATTAGGATCTGGAATGCAATTTCTGAGAGTGTGGTGGAGACAGGGTCAATCGAGTTATTAGGATCTGGAATGCACTGTCTGAGACTGTGGTGGAGACAGGATCAATCGAGTTGTTAGGATCTGGAATGCACTGTCTGAGAGTGTGGTGGAGACAGGGTCAATCGAGTGGTTAGGGTCTGGCATGCACTGTCTGAGAGTGTGGTGGAGACAGGGTCAATCGAGTGGTTAGGGTCTGGAATGCACTGTCTGAGAGTGTGTTGTAGACAGGGTCAATCGAGTGGTTAGGATCTGGAATGCACTGTCTGAGAATATGGGGGAGACAGGGTCAATCGAGTGGTTAGGGTCTGAAATGCACTGTCTGCTATTGTGGTGGAGACAGGGTCAATCGAATGGTTAGGTTCTGGAAGGCACTGTCTGAGAGTGTGGTGGAGACATAGTCAATCGAGTGGTTAGGGTCTGGAATGCACTGTCTGAGAGTGTAGCAGAGACAGGGTCAATCGAATGGTTAGGATCTGGAATGCACTGAGAGTGTGTTGGAGACAGGGTCAATCGAGTGGTTAGGATCTGGAATGTGCTGTCTGAGATTGTGGGGGAGACAGGGTCAATCGAGTGGTTAGGGTCTGGAATGCACTGTCTGAGAGTGTGGTGGAGACAGGGTGAATCGAGTGGTTAGGTTCTGGAATGCACTGTCTGAGAATGTGGTGGAGACAGGGTCAATCGAGTGGTTAGGGTCTGTAATGCACTGTCTGAGAGAGTGGTGGAGATATGGTCAATCGAGTGGTTAGGTTCTGGAATGCACTGTCTGAGAGTGTGGGGTAGACAGGGTCAATGGAGTGGTTAGGATCTGGAATGCACTGTCTGAGAGTGTGGTGGAGACCGGGTCAATCGAGTGGTTAAGTTCTGGAATGCACTGTCTGAGAGTGTGGGGGAGACAAGGTCAATCGTGCGGTTAGGGTCTGGAATGCACTGTCTGACAGTGTGCTGGCGACAGGGTCAATCGAGTGGTTAGGATCTGAAATACACTGAGAGTGTAGTGGAGACAAGTTCAATCGAGTGGTTAGGGTTTGTAATGCACTGTCTGAGAGTGTGCTGGCGACAGGGTCAATCGAGTGGTTAGGATCTGGAATGCACTGTCTGAGAGTGTGGGGGAGACAGGGTCAATCGAGTGGTTAGGGTCTGAAATGCACTGTCTGAGAGTGTGGTGGAGACAGTGTCAATCGAGTCGTTAGGTCATGGAATGCACTGTCTGAGAGTGTGGTGGAGACAGGGTCAATCGAGTGGTTAGGATCTGGAATGCATTGTCTGAGAGTGTGGGGGAGACAGGGTCAATTGAGTGGTTAGGATCCGGAATGCACTGTCTGAGAGTGTGGTGGAGACAGGGTCAATCGAGTGGTTAGGATCTGGAATGCACTGTCTGAGAGTGTGGTGGAGACAGGGTCAATCGAGAGATTAGGGTCTGAAATGCACTGTCTGAGAGTGTGGTGGAGACAGGGTCAATCGAGTGGTTAGGATCTGGAATGCACTGTCTGAGAGTGTGGTGGAGACAGGGTCAATCGAGTGGTTAGGCTCTGGAATGCACTGTCTGAGAGTGTGTTGGAGACAGGGTCAATCGAGTGGTGAGGATCTGGAACGATCTAACTGAGAGTGTGATGGAGACAAGGTCAATCGAGTGGTTAGGATCTGGAATCCACTCTCTGAGAGTGTGGGGGAGACAAGGTCAATCGAGTGGTTCGGATCTGGAATGCACTGTCTGAGAGTTTGTTGTAGTCAGGGTCAATCGAGTGGTTAGGATCTGAAATACACTGAGAGTGTGGTGGAGACAAGGTCAATCGAGTGGTTAGGGTCTGTAATGCACTGTCTGAGAGTGTGGTGGAGATAGGGTCAATCGATTGGTTAGGATCTGGAATACACTATCTGAGAGTGTGTGGAGACAGGGTCAATCGAGTGGTGATGTTCTGGAATGCACTGAGAGTGTGGTGGAGACAGCGTCAATCGAGTTGTTAGGATCTGTAATGCACTGTCTGAGAGTGTGGTGGGGACAGGGTCAATCGAGTGGTTTGGTTCTGGAATGCACTGTCTGAGAATATGTTGGAGACAGGGTCAATCGAGTGGTTAAGATCTGGAATGCACTCACTGAGAGTGTGGTTGAGACAGGGTCAATCGATTGGTTAGGATCTGGAATTCACTGAGAGTGTGTTGGATACAGGGTCAATCGAGTGGTTAGGATCTGGAATGAACTGACTGAGAGTGTGGTGGAGACAGGGTCAATCGAGTGGTTAGGATCTGGAATGAACTGACTGAGAGTGTGTTGGAGACAGGGTCAATCGAATGGTTCGGTTCTGGAATGCACTGTCTGAGATTGTGGTGGAGACATGGTCAATCAACTGGTTAGGGTCTGGAATGCACTGTCTGAGATTGTGTTGGAGACAGTGTCAATCGAGTGGTTAGGATCTGGAATGCACTGTCTGAGAGTGTGGTGGAGACAGGGTCAATCGAGTGGTTAGGTTCTGGAATGCACTGTCTGAGAGTGTGGTGGAGACAGGGTCAATCGAGTGGTTAGGATCTGGAATGCATTGTCTGAGAGTGTTCTGGAGACAGGGTCAATTGAGTGGATAGGATCTGGAATGCATTTTCTGAGAGTGTGGTGGAGACAGGGTCAATCGAGTGGTTAGGATCTGGAATGCACTGTCTGAGAGTGTGGTGGAGACAGGGTCAATCGAGTGGTTAGGATCTGGAATGCACTGTCTGAGAGTGTGGTGGAGACAGGGTCAATCGAGTTATTAGGATCTGGAATGCACTGTCTGAGAGTGTGGTGGAGACAGGGTCAATCGAGTTATTAGGATCTGGAATGCACTGTCTGAGACTGTGGTGGAGACAGGATCAATCGATTTATTAGGATCTGGAATGCACTGTCTGAGAGTGTGGTGGAGACAGGGTCAATGGAGTGGTTAGGGTCTGGAATGCACTGTCTGAGAGTGTGGTGGAGACAGGGTCAATCGAGTGGTTAGGGTCTGGAATGCACTGTCTCAGGGTGTGTTGTAGACAGGGTCAATCGAGTGGTTAGGACCTGGAATGCACTGTCTGAGAATATGAGGGAGACAGGGTCAATCGAGTGGTTAGGGTCTGGAACGCACATTCTGAGATTGTGGTGGAGACAGGGTCAATCGAGTGGTTTGGTTCTGGAATGCACTGCCTGAGAGTATGGGGGAGAAAGGGTCAATCGAGTGGTTAGGGTCTGGAATGCACTTTCTGATATTTTGGTGGAGACAGGGTCAATCGAGTGGTTAGGATCTGGAATGCACTGTCTGAGAGTGTGGGGGAGACAGGGTCAATCGAGTGGTTAGGGTCTGAAATGCACTGTCTGAGAGTGTGGTGGAGACAGTGTCAATCGAGTCGTTAGGTTATGGAATGCACTGTCTGAGAGTGTGGTGGAGACAGGGTCAATTGAGTGGTTAGGATCTGGAATGCATTGTCTGAGATTGTGGTGGAGACAGGGTCAATCGAGTGGTTAGTGTCTGGAATGCACTGTCTGAGAGTGTGGTTTAGACAGGGTCAATCGAGTGGTTAGGATCTGGAATGCATTGTCTGAGAGTGTGGGGGAGACAGGGTCAATTGAGTGGTTAGGATCCGGAATGCACTGTCTGAGAGTGTGGTGGAGACAGGGTCAATCGAGTGGTTAGGATCTGGAATGCACTGTCTGAGAGTGTGGTGGAGACAGGGTCAATCGAGAGATTAGGGTCTGAAATGCACTGTCTGAGAGTGTGGTGGAGACAGGGTCAATCGAGTGGTTAGGATCTGGAATGCACTGTCTGAGAGTGTGGTGGAGACAGGGTCAATCGAGTGGTTTGGTTCTGGAATGCACTGTCTGAGAGTGTGTTGGAGACAGGGTCAATCGAGTGGTTAGGATCTGGAATGATCTAAATGAGAGTGTGATGGAGACAAGGTCAATCGAGTGGTTAGGATCTGGAATCCACTCTCTGAGAGTGTGGGGGTGACAAGGTCAATCGAGTGGTTAGGATCTGGAATGCACTGTCTGAGAGTTTGTTGTAGACAGGGTCAATCGATTGGTTAGGATCTGAAATACACTGAGAGTGTGGTGGAGACAAGGTCAATCGAGTGGTTAGGGTCTGTAATGCACTGTCAGAGAGTGTGGTGGAGATAGGGTCAATCGATTGGTTAGGATCTGGAATACACTATCTGAGAGTGTGTGGAGACATGGTCAATCGAGTGGTTAGGTTCTGGAATGCACTGAGAGTGTGGTGGAGACAGGGTCAATCGAGTTGTTAGGATCTGGAATGCACTGTCTGAGAGTGTGGTGGGGGCAGGGTCAATCGAGTGGTTTGGTTCTGGAATGCACTGTCTGAGAATATGTTGGAGACAGGGTCAATCGAGTGGTTAAGATCTGGAATGCACTGTCTGAGAGTGTGGTGGAGACAGGTCAATCGAGTGGTTAGGATCTGGAATGCACTCACTGAGAGTGTGGTTGAGACAGGGTCAATCGAGTGGTTAGGATCTGGAATGCACTGTCTGAGAGTGTGGTGGAGACAGGGTCAATCGAGTGGTTTGGATCTGGAATGCACTGTCTGAGATTGTGGGGGAGACAGGGTCAATCGAGTGGTTAGGGTCTGGAATGCACTGTCTGAGAGTGTGGTGGAGACAGGGTGAATCGAGTGGTTAGGTTCTGGAATGCACTGTCTGAGAGTGTGGTGGAGACAGGGTCAATCGAGTGGTTAGGGTCTGGAATGCACTGTCTGAGAGTGTGTTGGAGATATGGTCAATCGAGTGGTTAGGTTCTGGAAAGCACTGTCTGAGAGTGTGGTGGAGACAGGGTCAATCGAGTGGTTAGGGTCTGGAATGCACTGTCTGAGAGTGTGTTGGAGATATGGTCAATCGAGTGGTTAGGTTCTGGAATGCACTGTCTGAGAGTGTGGTGGAGACCGGGTCAATCGAGTGGTTAATTTCTGGAATTCACTCACTGAGAGTGTGGGGGAGACAAGGTCAATCGAGTGGTTAGGGTCTGGAATGCACTGTCTGACAGTTTGCTGGCGACAGGGTCAATCGAGTGGTTAGGATCTGAAATACACTGAGAGTGTAGTGGAGACAAGTTCAATCGAGTGGTTAGGGTTTGTAATGCACTGTCTGAGAGTGTGGTGGAGATAGGGTCAATCGAATGGTTAGGATCTGGAATGCACTGTCTGAGTGTGTGGTGGGGAGAGGGTCAATCGAGTGGTTTGGTTCTGGAATGCACTGTCTGAGAATGTGTTGGAGCCAGGGTCAATCGAGTGGTTAAGATCTGGAATGCACTGTCTGAGAGTGTGGTTGAGACAGGTCAATCGAGTGATTAGGATGTGGAATGCACTCAGTGAGAGAATGGTGGAGACATGGTCAATCGAGTGGTTAGGGTCTGGAATGCACTGTCTGTGAGTGTAACAGAGAGAGGGTCAATCGAATGGTTAGGATCTGGAATGAACTGAGAGTGTGTTGGAGACATGGTCAATCGAGTGGTTAGGATCTGGAATGAACTGACTGAGATTGTGGTGGAGACAGGGTCAATCGAGTGGTTAGGATCTGGAATGAACTGACTGAGAGTGTGGTGGAGACAGGGTCAATCGAGTGGTTCGGTTCTGGAATGCACTGTCTGAGATTGTGGTGGAGACATGGTCAATCAACTGGTTAGGGTCTGGAATGCACTGTCTGAGAGTGTGTTGGAGACAGTGTCAATCGAGTGGTTAGGATCTGGAATGCACTGTCGGAGAGTGTGGTGGAGACAGGGTCAATCGAGTGGTTAGGTTCTGGAATGCACTGTCTGAGAGTGTGGTGGAGCCAGGGTCAATCGAGTGGTTAGGATCTGGAATGCATTGTCTGAGAGTGTTCTGGAGACAGGGTCAATCGAGTGGATAGGATCTGGAATGCATTGTCTGAGAGTGTGGGGGAGACAGGGTCAATCGAGTGGTTAGTATCTGGAATGCATTGTCTGAGAGTGTGGAGGAGACAGGATCAATCGAGTTATTAGGATCTGGAATGCACTTTCTGAGAGTGTGGTGGAGACAGGGTCAATCGAGTTATTAGGATCTGGAATCCACTGTCTGAGACTGTGGTGGAGACCAGATCAATCGAGTTGTTAGGATCTGGAATGCACTGTCTGAGAGTGTGGTGGAGAAAGGGTCAATCGAGTGGTTAGGGTCTGGCATGCACTGTCTGAGAGTGTGGTGGAGACAGGGTCAATCGAGTGGTTAGGGTCTGGAATGGACTGTCTGAGAGTGTGTTGTAGACAGGGTCAATCGAGTGGTTAGGATCTGGAATGCACTGTCTGAGAGTATGGGGGAGACAGGGTCAATCGAGTGGTTAGGGTCTGAAATGCACTGTCTGAGAGTGTGGTGGAGACATAGTCAATCGAGTGGTTAGGGTCTGGAATGCACTGTCTGAGACTGTGGTGGAGACAGGGTCAATCGAATGGTTAGGTTCTGGAAGGCACTGTCTGAGAGTGTGGTGGAGACATAGTCAATCGAGTGGTTAGGGTCTGGAATGCACTGTCTGAGAGTGTAGCAGAGACAGGGTCAATCGAATGGTTAGGATCTGGAATGCACTGAGAGTGTGTTGGAGACAGGGTCAATCGAGTGGTTAGGATCTGGAATGCGCTGTCTGAGATTGTGGGGGAGACAGGGTCAATCGAGTGGTTAGGGTCTGGAATGCACTGTCTGAGAGTGTGGTGGAGACAGGGTGAATCGAGTGGTTAGGTTCTGGAATGCACTCTCTGAGAGTGTGGTGGAGACAGGGTCAATCGAGTGGTTAGGGTCTGTAATGCACTCTCTGAGAGAGTGGTGGAGATATGGTCAATCGAGTGGTTAGGTTCTGGAATGCACTGTCTGAGAGTGTGGGGTAGACAGGGTCAATTGAGTGGTTAGGATCTGGGATGCACTGTCTGAGAGTTTGGTGGAGACCGGGTCAATCGAGTGGTTAAGTTCTGGAATGCACTGTCTGAGAGTGTGGGGGAGACAAGGTCAATCGAGTGGTTAGGGTCTGGAATGCACTGTCTGACAGTGTGCTGGCGACAGGGTCAATCGAGTGGTTAGGATCTGAAATACACTGAGAGTGTAGTGGAGACAAGTTCAATCGAGTGGTTAGGGTTTGTAATGCACTGTCTGAGAGTGTGGTGGAGATAGGGTCAATCGAGTGGTTAGGATCTGGAATGCACTGTCTGAGAGTGTGGGGGAGACAGGGTCAATCGAGTGGTTAGGGTCTGAAACGCACTGTCTGAGAGTGTGGTGAAGACAGTGTCAATCGAGTCGTTAGGTTATGGAATGCACTGTCTGAGAGTGTGGTGGAGACAGGGTCAATCGAGTGGTTAGGATCTGGAATGCATTGTCTGAGAGTGTGGGGGAGACAGGGTCAATTGAGTGGTTAGGATCTGGAATGCACTGTCTGAGAGTGTGGTGGAGACAGGGTCAATCGAGAGATTAGGGTCTGAAATGCACTGTCTGAGAGTGTGGTGGAGACAGGGTTAATCGAGTGGTTAGGATCTGGAATGCACTGTCTGAGAGTGTGGTGGAGACAGGGTCAATCGAGTGGTTAGGGTCTGGAATGCATTGTCTGAGAGTGTGGGGGAGACAGGGTCAATCGAGTGGTTAGGGTCTGGAATGCACTGTCTGAGAGTGTGTTGGAGATATGGTCAATCGAGTGGTTAGGTTCTGGAATGCACTGTCTGAGAGTGTGGTGGAGACCGGGTCAATCGAGTGGTTAAGTTCTGGAATTCACTCACTGAGAGTTTGGGGGAGACAAGGTCAATCGAGTGGTTAGGGTCTGGAATGCACTGTCTGACAGTTTGCTGGCGACAGGGTCAATCGAGTGGTTAGGATCTGAAATACACTGAGAGTGTAGTGGAGACAAGTTCAATCGAGTGGTTAGGGTTTGTAATGCACTGTCTGAGAGTGTGGTGGAGACAGGGTCAATCGAGTGGTTAGGGTCTGGAATGCACTGTCTGAGAGTGTGTTGGAGACAGGGTCAATCGAGTGGTGAGCATCTGGAACGATCTAACTGAGAGTGTGATGGAGACAAGGTCAATCGAGTGGTTAGGATCTGGAATCCACTCTCTGAGAGTGTGGGGGAGACAAGGTCAATCGAGTGGTTAGGATCTGGAATGCACTGTCTGAGATTTTGTTGTAGACAGGGTCAATCGAGTGGTTATGATCTGAAATACAATGAGAGTGTGGTGGAGACAAGGTCAATCGAGTGGTTAGGGTCTGTAATGCACTGTCTGAGAATGTGGTGGAGATAGGGTCAATCGATTGGTAAGGATCTGGAATACACTATCTGAGAGTGTGTGGAGACAGGGTCAATCGAGTGGTTAGGTTCTGGAATGCACTGAGAGTGTGGTGGAGACAGGGTCAATCGAGTTGTTAGGATCTGTAATGCACTGTCTGAGAGTGTGGTGGAGACAGTGTCAATCAAGTCGTTAGGTTATGGAATGCACTGTCTGAGAGTGTGGTGGAGACAGGGTCAATCGAGTGGTTAGGATCTGGAATGCATTGTCTGAGAGTGTGGGGGAGACAGGGTCAATTGAGTGGTTAGGATCCGGAATGCACTGTCTGAGAGTGTGGTGGAGACAGGGTCAATCGAGTGGTTAGGATCTGGAATGCACTGTCTGAGAGTGTGGTGGAGACAGGGTCAATCGAGAGATTAGGGTCTGAAATGCACTGTCTGAGAGTGTGGTGGAGATAGGGTCAATCGATTGGTTAGGATCTGGAATACACTATCTGAGAGTGTGTGGAGACAGGGTCAATCGAGTGGTTAGGTTCTGGAATGCACTGAGAGTGTGGTGGAGACAGGGTCAATCGAGTTGTTAGGATCTGGAATGCACTGTCTGAGAGTGTGGTGGGGACAGGGTCAATCGAGTGGTTTGGTTCTGGAATGCACTGTCTGAGAATGTGTTGGAGACAGGGTCAATCGAGTGGTTAAGATCTGGAATGCACTCACTGAGAGTGTGGTTGAGACAGGGTCAATCGAGTGGTTAGGATCTGGAATGCACTGTCTGAGAGTGTGTTGGAGACAGGGTCAATCGAGTGGTGAGGATCTGGAACGATCTAACTGAGAGTGTGATGGAGACAAGGTCAATCGAGTGGTTAGGATCTGGAATCCACTCTCTGAGAGTGTGGGGGAGACAAGGTCAATCGAGTGGTTAGGATCTGGAATGCACTGTCTGAGAGTTTGTTGTAGACAGGGTCAATCGAGTGGTTAGGATCTGAAATACACTGAGAGTGTGGTGCAGACAAGGTCAATCGAGTGGTTAGGGTCTGTAATGCACTGTCTGAGAGTGTGGTGGAGATAGGGTCAATCGATTGGTTAGGATCTGGAATACACTATCTGAGAGTGTGTGGAGACAGGGTCAATCGAGTGGTTAGGTTCTGGAATGCACTGAGAGTGTGGTGGAGACAGGGTCAATCGAGTTGTTAGGATCTGGAATGCACTGTCTGAGAGTGTGGTGGGCACAGGGTCAATCGAGTGGTATTGGTTCTGGAATGCACTGTCTGAGAATGTGTTGGAGACAGGGTCAATCGAGTGGTTAGGGTCTGGAATGCACTGTCTGAGAGTGTGGTGGAGACAGGGTCAATCGAGTGGTTAAGATCTGGAATGCACTTTCTGAGAGTGTGGTGGAGACAGGGTCAATCGAGTGGTTAGGATACGGAATCCACTCTCTGAGAGTGTGGGGGTGACAAGGTCAATCGAGTGGTTAGGATCTGGAATGCACTGTCTGAGAGTTTGTTGTAGACAGGGTCAATCGACTGGTTATGATCTGAAATACACTGAGAGTGTGGTGGAGACAAGGTCAATCGAGTGGTTAGGGTCTGTAATGCACTGTCTGAGAGTGTGGTGGAGATAGGGTCAATCGATTGGTAAGGATCTGGAATACACTATCTGAGAGTGTGTGGAGACAGGGTCAATCGAGTGGTTAGGTTCTGGAATGCACTGAGAGTGTGGTGGAGACAGGGTCAATCGAGTTGTTAGGATCTGTAATGCACTGTCTGAGAGTGTGGTGGAGACAGTGTCAATCAAGTCGTTAGGTTATGGAATGCACTGTCTGAGAGTGTGGTGGAGACAGGGTCAATCGAGTGGTTAGGATCTGGAATGCATTGTCTGAGAGTGTGGGGGAGACAGGGTCAATTGAGTGGTTAGGATCCGGAATGCACTGTCTGAGAGTGTGGTGGAGACAGGGTCAATCGAGTGGTAAGGATCTGGAATGCACTGTCTGAGAGTGTGGTGGAGACAGGGTCAATCGAGAGATTAGGGTCTGAAATGCACTGTCTGAGAGTGTGGTGGAGATAGGGTCAATCGATTGGTTAGGATCTGGAATACACTATCTGAGAGTGTGTGGAGACAGGGTCAATCGAGTGGTTAGGTTCTGGAATGCACTGAGAGTGTGGTGGAGACAGGGTCAATCGAGTTGTTAGGATCTGGAATGCACTGTCTGAGAGTGTGGTGGGGACAGGGTCAATCGAGTGGTTTGGTTCTGGAATGCACTGTCTGAGAATGTGTTGGAGACAGGGTCAATCGAGTGGTTAAGATCTGGAATGCACTCACTGAGAGTGTGGTTGAGACAGGGTCAATCGAGTGGTTAGGATCTGGAATGCACTGTCTGAGAGTGTGTTGGAGACAGGGTCAATCGAGTGGTGAGGATCTGGAACGATCTAACTGAGAGTGTGATGGAGACAAGGTCAATCGAGTGGTTAGGATCTGGAATCCACTCTCTGAGAGTGTGGGGGAGACAAGGTCAATCGAGTGGTTAGGATCTGGAATGCACTGTCTGAGAGTTTGTTGTAGACACGGTCAATCGAGTGGTCAGGATCTGAAATACACTGAGAGTGTGGTGCAGACAAGGTCAATCGAGTGGTTAGGGTCTGTAATGCACTGTCTGAGAGTGTGGTGGAGATAGGGTCAATCGATTGGTTAGGATCTGGAATACACTATCTGAGAGTGTGTGGAGACAGGGTCAATCGAGTGGTTAGGTTCTGGAATGCACTGAGAGTGTGGTGAAGACAGGGTCAATCGAGTTGTTAGGATCTGGAATGCACTGTCTGAGAGTGTGGTGGGCACAGGGTCAATCGAGTGGTATTGGTTCTGGAATGCACTGTCTGAGAATGTGTTGGAGACAGGGTCAATCGAGTGGTTAGGGTCTGGAATGCACTGTCTGAGAGTGTGGTGGAGACAGGGTCAATCGAGTGGTTAAGATCTGGAATGCACTTTCTGAGAGTGTGGTGGAGACAGGGTCAATCGAGTGGTTAGGATCCGGAATCCACTCTCTGAGATTGTGGGGGTGACAAGGTCAATCGAGTGGTTAGGATCTGGAATGCACTGTCTGAGAGTTTGTTGTAGACAGGGTCAATCGACTGGTTATGATCTGAAATACACTGAGAGTGTGGTGGAGACAAGGTCAATCGAGTGGTTAGGGTCTGTAATGCACTGTCTGAGAGTGTGGTGTTGATAGGGTCAATCGATTGGTTAGGATCTGGAATGCACTATCTGAGAGTGTGTGGAGACAGGGTCAATCGAGTGGTTAGGTTCTGGAATGCACTGAGAGTTTGGTGGAGACAGGGTCAATCGAGTTGTTAGGATCTGTAATGCACTGTCTGAGAGTGTGGTGGGGACAGGGTCAATCGAGTGGTTTGGTTCTGGAATGCACTGTCTGAGAATGTGTTGGAGACAGGGTCAATCGAGTGGTTAAGATCTGGAATGCACTCATTGAGAGTGTTGTTGAGACAGGGTCAATCGAGTGGTTAGGATCTGGAATGCACTGTCTGAGAGTGTGGTGGAGACAGGGTCAATCGAGTGGTTTGGAACTGGAATGCACTGTCTGATATTGTGGGGGAGACAGGGTCAATCGAGTGGTTAGGGTCTGGAATGCACTGTCTGAGAGTGTGGTGGAGACAGGGTGAATCGAGTGGTTAGGTTCTGGAATGCACTGTCTGAGAGTGTGGTGGAGACAGGGTCAATCGAGTGGTTAGGGTCTGTAATGCACTGTCTGAGAGTGTGGTGGAGATATGGTCAATCGAGTTGTTAGGATCTGGAATGCACTGTCTGAGAGTGAGGTGGAGACCGGGTCAATCGAGTGGTTAAGTTCTGGAATTCACTGTCTGAGAGTGTGGGGGAGACAAGGTCAATCGAGTGGTGTGGGTCTGGAATGCACTGTCTGACAGTGTTCTGGCGACAGGGTCAATCGAGTGGTTAGGATCTGAAATACACTGAGAGTGTAGTGGAGACAAGTTCAATCGAGTGGTTAGGGTTTGTAATGCACTGTCTGAGAGTGTGGTGGAGATAGGGTCAATCGAGTGGTTAGGATCTGGAATGCACTGTCTGAGAGTGTGGTGGCGACAGGGTCAATCGAGTGGTTTGGTTCTGGAATGCACTGTCTGAGAATGTGTTGGAGACAGGGTCAATCGAGTGGTTAAGATCTGGAATGGACTGTCTGAGAGTGTGGTTGAGACAGGTCAATCGAGTGATTGGGATGTGGAATGCACTCACTGAGAGAATGGTGGAGACATGGTCAATCGAGTGGTTAGGGTCTGGAATGCACTGTCTGTGAGTGTAGCAGAGAAAGGGTCAATCGAATGGTTAGGATCTGGAATGAACTGAGAGTGTGTTGGAGACATGGTCAATCGAGTGGTTAGGATCTGGAATGAACTGACTGAGATTGTGGTGGAGACATGGTCAATCGAGTGGTTAGGATCTGGAATGCACTGTCTGAGAGTGTGGTGGAGACACTGTCAATCGAGTGGTTCGGTTCTTGAATGCACTGTCTGAGATTGTGGTGGAGACAGGGTCAATCGAGTGGTTAGGATCTGGAATGCACTGTCTGAGAGTGTGGTGGAGACTGGGTCAATCGAGTGGTTAGGATCTGGAATGCATTGTCTGAGAGTGTTCTGGAGACAGGGTCAAACGAGTGGATAGGATCTGGAATGCATTGTCTGACAGTGTGGTGGAGACTGGGTCAATCGAGTGGTTACTATGTGGAATGCATTGTCTGAGAGTGTGGTGGAGACAGGATCAATCGAGTTATTAGGATCTGGAATGCACGTTCTGAGAGTGTGGTGGAGACAGGGTCAATCGAGTTATTAGGATCTGGAATGCACTGTCTGAGACTGTGGTGGAGACAGGATCAATCGAGTTATTAGGATCTGGAATGCACTGTCTGAGAGTGTGGTGGAGACAGGGTCAATCGAGTGGTTAGGGTTTGGCATGCACTGTCTGAGAGTGTTGTGGAGACAGGGTCAATCGAGTGGTTAGGGTCTGGAATGCACTGTCTGAGAGTGTGTTGTAGACAGGGTCAATCGAGTGGTTAGGATCTGGAATGCACTGTCTGAGAGTATGGGGGAGACAGGGTCAATCGAGTGGTTAGGGTCTGAAATGCACTGTCTGCTATTGTGGTGGAGACAGGGTCAATCGAGTGGTTAGGTTCTGGAAGGCACTGTCTGAGAGTGTGGTGGAGACATGGTCAATCGAGTGGTTAGGGTCTGGAATGCACTGTCTGAGAGTGTAGCAGAGACAGGGTCAATCGAATGGTTAGGATCTGGAATGCACTGAGAGTGTGTTGGAGACAGGGTCAATCGAGTGGTTAGGATCTGGAATGCACTGTCTGAGATTGTGGGGGAGACAGGGTCAATCGAGTGGTTAGGGTCTGGAATGCACTGTCTGAGAGTGTGGTGGAGACAGGGTGAATCGAGTGGTTAGGTTCTGGAATGCACTGTCTGAGAGTGTGGTGGAGACAGGGTCAATCGAGTGGTTAGGGTCTGTAATGCACTGTCTGAGAGTGTGGTGGAGATATGGTCAATCGAGTTGTTAGGATCTGGAATGCACTGTCTGAGAGTGAGGTGGAGACCGGGTCAATCGAGTGGTTAAGTTCTGGAATTCACTGTCTGAGAGTGTGGGGGAGACAAGGTCAATCGAGTGGTGTGGGTCTGGAATGCACTGTCTGACAGTGTTCTGGCGACAGGGTCAATCGAGTGGTTAGGATCTGAAATACACTGAGAGTGTAGTGGAGACAAGTTCAATCGAGTGGTTAGGGTTTGTAATGCACTGTCTGAGAGTGTGGTGGAGATAGGGTCAATCGAGTGGTTAGGATCTGGAATGCACTGTCTGAGAGTGTGGTGGCGACAGGGTCAATCGAGTGGTTTGGTTCTGGAATGCACTGTCTGAGAATGTGTTGGAGACAGGGTCAATCGAGTGGTTAAGATCTGGAATGGACTGTCTGAGAGTGTGGTTGAGACAGGTCAATCGAGTGATTGGGATGTGGAATGCACTCACTGAGAGAATGGTGGAGACATGGTCAATCGAGTGGTTAGGGTCTGGAATGCACTGTCTGTGAGTGTAGCAGAGAAAGGGTCAATCGAATGGTTAGGATCTGGAATGAACTGAGAGTGTGTTGGAGACATGGTCAATCGAGTGGTTAGGATCTGGAATGAACTGACTGAGATTGTGGTGGAGACATGGTCAATCGAGTGGTTAGGATCTGGAATGCACTGTCTGAGAGTGTGGTGGAGACACTGTCAATCGAGTGGTTCGGTTCTTGAATGCACTGTCTGAGATTGTGGTGGAGACAGGGTCAATCGAGTGGTTAGGATCTGGAATGCACTGTCTGAGAGTGTGGTGGAGACTGGGTCAATCGAGTGGTTAGGATCTGGAATGCATTGTCTGAGAGTGTTCTGGAGACAGGGTCAAACGAGTGGATAGGATCTGGAATGCATTGTCTGAGAGTGTGGTGGAGACTGGGTCAATCGAGTGGTTACTATGTGGAATGCATTGTCTGAGAGTGTGGTGGAGACAGGATCAATCGAGTTATTAGGATCTGGAATGCACGTTCTGAGAGTGTGGTGGAGACAGGGTCAATCGAGTTATTAGGATCTGGAATGCACTGTCTGAGACTGTGGTGGAGACAGGATCAATCGAGTTATTAGGATCTGGAATGCACTGTCTGAGAGTGTGGTGGAGACAGGGTCAATCGAGTGGTTAGGGTTTGGCATGCACTGTCTGAGAGTGTTGTGGAGACAGGGTCAATCGAGTGGTTAGGGTCTGGAATGCACTGTCTGAGAGTGTGTTGTAGACAGGGTCAATCGAGTGGTTAGGATCTGGAATGCACTGTCTGAGAGTCTGGGGGAGACAGGGTCAATCGAGTGGTTAGGGTCTGAAATGCACTGTCTGCTATTGTGGTGGAGACAGTGTCAATCGAGTGGTTAGGTTCTGGAAGGCACTGTCTGAGAGTGTGGTGGAGACATGGTCAATCGAGTGGTTAGGGTCTGGAATGCACTGTCTGAGAGTGTAGCAGAGACAGGGTCAATCGAATGGTTAGGATCTGGAATGCACTGAGAGTGTGTTGGAGACAGGGTCAATCGAGTGGTTAGGATCTGGAATGCACTGTCTGAGATTGTGGGGGAGACAGGGTCAATCGAGTGGTTAGGGTCTGGAATGCACTGTCTGAGAGTGTGGTGGAGACAGGGTGAATCGAGTGGTTAGGTTCTGGAATGCACTGTCTGAGAGTGTGGTGGAGACAGGGTCAATCGAGTGGTTAGGGTCTGTAATGCACTGTCTGAGAGTGTGGTGGAGATATGGTCAATCGAGTGGTTAGGTTCTGGAATGCACTGTCTGAGAGTGTGGGGTAGACAGGGTCAATTGAGTGGTTAGGATCTGGAATGCACTGTCTGAGAGTGTGGTGGAGACCGGGTCAATCGAGTGGTTAAGTTCTGGAATGCACTGTCTGAGAGTGTGGGGGAGACAAGGTCAATCGATTGGTTAGGGTCTGGAATGCACTGTCTGACAGTGTGCTGGCGACAGGGTCAATCGAGTGGTTTGGATCTGAAATACACTGAGAGTGTAGTGGAGACAAGTTCAATCGAGTGGTTAGGGTTTGTAATGCACTGTCTGAGAGTGTGGTTGAGATAGGGTCAATCGAGTGGTTAGGATCGGGAATGCACTGTCTGAGAGTGTGGTGGGGACAGGGTCAATCGAGTGGTTTGGTTCTGGAATGCACTGTCTGAGAATGTGTTGGAGACAGGGTCAATCGAGTGGTTAAGATCTGGAATGCACTGTCTGAGAGTGTGGTGGAGACAGGTCAATCGAGTGATTAGGATGTGGAATGCACTCACTGAGAGTATGGTGGAGACATGGTCAATCGAGTGGTTAGGGTCTGGAATGCACTGTCTGTGAGTGTAGCAGAGACAGGGTCAATCGAATGGTTAGGATCTGGAATGACCTGAGAGTGTGTTGGAGACAGGGTGAATCGAGTGGTTAGGATCTGGAATGAACTGACTGAGATTGAGGTGGAGACAGGGTCAATCGAGTGGTTAGGATCTGGAATGAACTGACTGAGAGTGTGGTGGAGACAGGGTCAATCGAGTGGTTCGGTTCTGGAATGCACTGTCTGAGATTGTGGTGGAGACATGGTCAATCAACTGGTTAGGGTCTGGAATGCACTGTCTGAGAGTGTGTTGGAGACAGTGTCAATCGAGTGGTTAAGATCTGGAATGCACTGTCTGAGAGTGTGGTGGAGCCAGGGTCAATCGAGTGGTTAGGATCTGGAATGCATTGTCTGAGAGTGTGGTGGAGACAGGGTCAATCGAGTGGTTAGGATCTGGAATGCATTGTCTGAGAGTGTGGTGGAGACAGGATCAATCGAGTTATTAGGATCTGGAATGCACTTTCTGAGAGTGTGGTGGAGACAGGGTCAATCGAGTGGTTCGGGTCTGGAATGCACTGTCTGAGAGTGTGGTGGAGACAGGGTCAATCGAGTGGTTTGGAACTGGAATGCACTGTCTGATATTGTGGGGGAGACAGGGTCAATCGAGTGGTTAGGGTCTGGAATGCACTGTCTGAGAGTGTGGTGGAGACAGGGTGAATCGAGTGGTTAGGTTCTGGAATGCACTGTCTGAGAGTGTGGTGGAGACAGGGTCAATCGAGTGGTTAGGGTCTGTAATGCACTGTCTGAGAGTGTGGTGGAGATATGGTCAATCGAGTTGTTAGGATCTGGAATGCACTGTCTGAGAGTGAGGTGGAGACCGGGTCAATCGAGTGGTTAAGTTCTGGAATTCACTGTCTGAGAGTGTGGGGGAGACAAGGTCAATCGAGTGGTGTGGGTCTGGAATGCACTGTCTGACAGTGTTCTGGCGACAGGGTCAATCGAGTGGTTAGGATCTGAAATACACTGAGAGTGTAGTGGAGACAAGTTCAATCGAGTGGTTAGGGTTTGTAATGCACTGTCTGAGAGTGTGGTGGAGATAGGGTCAATCGAGTGGTTAGGATCTGGAATGCACTGTCTGAGAGTGTGGGGGAGACAGGGTCAATCGAGTGGTTTGGTTCTGGAATGCACTGTCTGAGAATGTGTTGGAGACAGGGTCAATCGAGTGGTTAAGATCTGGAATGGACTGTCTGAGAGTGTGGTTGAGACAGGTCAATCGAGTGATTGGGATGTGGAATGCACTCACTGAGAGAATGGTGGAGACATGGTCAATCGAGTGGTTAGGGTCTGGAATGCACTGTCTGTGAGTGTAGCAGAGAAAGGGTCAATCGAATGGTTAGGATCTGGAATGAACTGAGAGTGTGTTGGAGACATGGTCAATCGAGTGGTTAGGATCTGGAATGAACTGACTGAGATTGTGGTGGAGACATGGTCAATCGAGTGGTTAGGATCTGGAATGCACTGTCTGAGAGTGTGGTGGAGACACTGTCAATCGAGTGGTTCGGTTCTTGAATGCACTGTCTGAGATTGTGGTGGAGACAGGGTCAATCGAGTGGTTAGGATCTGGAATGCACTGTCTGAGAGTGTGGTGGAGACTGGGTCAATCGAGTGGTTAGGATCTGGAATGCATTGTCTGAGAGTGTTCTGGAGACAGGGTCAAACGAGTGGATAGGATCTGTAATGCACTGTCTGAGAGTGTGGTGGAGATATGGTCAATCGAGTTGTTAGGATCTGGAATGCACTGTCTGAGAGTGAGGTGGAGACCGGGTCAATCGAGTGGTTAAGTTCTGGAATTCACTGTCTGAGAGTGTGGGGGAGACAAGGTCAATCGAGTGGTGTGGGTCTGGAATGCACTGTCTGACAGTGTTCTGGCGACAGGGTCAATCGAGTGGTTAGGATCTGAAATACACTGAGAGTGTAGTGGAGACAAGTTCAATCGAGTGGTTAGGGTTTGTAATGCACTGTCTGAGAGTGTGGTGGAGATAGGGTCAATCGAGTGGTTAGGATCTGGAATGCACTGTCTGAGAGTGTGGTGGCGACAGAGTCAATCGAGTGGTTTGGTTCTGGAATGCACTGTCTGAGAATGTGTTGGAGACAGGGTCAATCGAGTGGTTAAGATCTGGAATGGACTGTCTGAGAGTGTGGTTGAGACAGGTCAATCGAGTGATTGGGATGTGGAATGCACTCACTGAGAGAATGGTGGAGACATGGTCAATCGAGTGGTTAGGGTCTGGAATGCACTGTCTGTGAGTGTAGCAGAGAAAGGGTCAATCGAATGGTTAGGATCTGGAATGAACTGAGAGTGTGTTGGAGACATGGTCAATCGAGTGGTTAGGATCTGGAATGAACTGACTGAGATTGTGGTGGAGACATGGTCAATCGAGTGGTTAGGATCTGGAATGCACTGTCTGAGAGTGTGGTGGAGACACTGTCAATCGAGTGGTTCGGTTCTTGAATGCACTGTCTGAGATTGTGGTGGAGACAGGGTCAATCGAGTGGTTAGGATCTGGAATGCACTGTCTGAGAGTGTGGTGGAGACTGGGTCAATCGAGTGGTTAGGATCTGGAATGCATTGTCTGAGAGTGTTCTGGAGACAGGGTCAAACGAGTGGATAGGATCTGGAATGCATTGTCTGAGAGTGTGGTGGAGACTGGGTCAATCGAGTGGTTACTATGTGGAATGCATTGTCTGAGAGTGTGGTGGAGACAGGATCAATCGAGTTATTAGGATCTGGAATGCACGTTCTGAGAGTGTGGTGGAGACAGGGTCAATCGAGTTATTAGGATCTGGAATGCACTGTCTGAGACTGTGGTGGAGACAGGATCAATCGAGTTATTAGGATCTGGAATGCACTGTCTGAGAGTGTGGTGGAGACAGGGTCAATCGAGTGGTTAGGGTTTGGCATGCACTGTCTGAGAGTGTTGTGGAGACAGGGTCAATCGAGTGGTTAGGGTCTGGAATGCACTGTCTGAGAGTGTGTTGTAGACAGGGTCAATCGAGTGGTTAGGATCTGGAATGCACTGTCTGAGAGTATGGGGGAGACAGGGTCAATCGAGTGGTTAGGGTCTGAAATGCACTGTCTGCTATTGTGGTGGAGACAGTGTCAATCGAGTGGTTAGGTTCTGGAAGGCACTGTCTGAGAGTGTGGTGGAGACATGGTCAATCGAGTGGTTAGGGTCTGGAATGCACTGTCTGAGAGTGTAGCAGAGACAGGGTCAATCGAATGGTTAGGATCTGGAATGCACTGAGAGTGTGTTGGAGACAGGGTCAATCGAGTGGTTAGGATCTGGAATGCACTGTCTGAGATTGTGGGGGAGACAGGGTCAATCGAGTGGTTAGGGTCTGGAATGCACTGTCTGAGAGTGTGGTGGAGACAGGGTGAATCGAGTGGTTAGGTTCTGGAATGCACTGTCTGAGAGTGTGGTGGAGACAGGGTCAATCGAGTGGTTAGGGTCTGTAATGCACTGTCTGAGAGTGTGGTGGAGATATGGTCAATCGAGTGGTTAGGTTCTGGAATGCACTGTCTGAGAGTGTGGGGTAGACAGGGTCAATTGAGTGGTTAGGATCTGGAATGCACTGTCTGAGAGTGTGGTGGAGACCGGGTCAATCGAGTGGTTAAGTTCTGGAATGCACTGTCTGAGAGTGTGGGGGAGACAAGGTCAATCGATTGGTTAGGGTCTGGAATGCACTGTCTGACAGTGTGCTGGCGACAGGGTCAATCGAGTGGTTTGGATCTGAAATACACTGAGAGTGTAGTGGAGACAAGTTCAATCGAGTGGTTAGGGTTTGTAATGCACTGTCTGAGAGTGTGGTTGAGATAGGGTCAATCGAGTGGTTAGGATCGGGAATGCACTGTCTGAGAGTGTGGTGGGGACAGGGTCAATCGAGTGGTTTGGTTCTGGAATGCACTGTCTGAGAATGTGTTGGAGACAGGGTCAATCGAGTGGTTAAGATCTGGAATGCACTGTCTGAGAGTGTGGTGGAGACAGGTCAATCGAGTGATTAGGATGTGGAATGCACTCACTGAGAGTATGGTGGAGACATGGTCAATCGAGTGGTTAGGGTCTGGAATGCACTGTCTGTGAGTGTAGCAGAGACAGGGTCAATCGAATGGTTAGGATCTGGAATGACCTGAGAGTGTGTTGGAGACAGGGTGAATCGAGTGGTTAGGATCTGGAATGAACTGACTGAGATTGAGGTGGAGACAGGGTCAATCGAGTGGTTAGGATCTGGAATGAACTGACTGAGAGTGTGGTGGAGACAGGGTCAATCGAGTGGTTCGGTTCTGGAATGCACTGTCTGAGATTGTGGTGGAGACATGGTCAATCAACTGGTTAGGGTCTGGAATGCACTGTCTGAGAGTGTGTTGGAGACAGTGTCAATCGAGTGGTTAAGATCTGGAATGCACTGTCTGAGAGTGTGGTGGAGCCAGGGTCAATCGAGTGGTTAGGATCTGGAATGCATTGTCTGAGAGTGTGGTGGAGACAGGGTCAATCGAGTGGTTAGGATCTGGAATGCATTGTCTGAGAGTGTGGTGGAGACAGGATCAATCGAGTTATTAGGATCTGGAATGCACTTTCTGAGAGTGTGGTGGAGACAGGGTCAATCGAGTTATTAGGATCTGGAATGCACTGTCTGAGAGTGTGGTGGAGACAGGGTCAATCGAGTGGTTCGGGTCTGGAATGCACTGTCTGAGAGTGTGGTGGAGACAGGGTCAATCGAGTGGTTAGGGTCTGGAATGCGCTGTCTGAGAGTGTGTTGTAGACAGGGTCAATCGAGTGGTTAGGATCTGGAATGCACTGTCTGAGATTATGGGGGAGACAGGGTCAATCGAATGGTTAGGATCTGGAATGCACTGAGAGTGTGTTGGAGACAGGGTCAATCGTGTGGTTAGGATCTGGAATGAACTGACTAAGAGTGTGGTGGAGACAGGGTCAATCGAGTGGTTAGGTTCTGGAATGCACTGTCTGAGATTGTGGTGGAGACATGGTCAATCAACTGGTTAGGGTCTGGAATTCACTGTCTGAGAGTGTGGTGGAGACAGTGTCAATCGAGTCGTTAGGTTATGGAATGCACTGTCTGAGAGTGTGGTGGAGACAGGGTCAATTGAGTGGTTAGGATCTGGAATGCATTGTCTGAGATTGTGGTGGAGACAGGGTCAATCGAGTGGTTAGGGTCTGGAATGCGCTGTCTGTGAGTGTGGTGGAGACAGGGTCAATCGAGTGGTTAGGATCTGGAATGATCTAACTGAGAGTGTGATGGAGACAAGGTCAATCGAGTGGTTAGGATCTGGAATCCACTCTCTGAGAGTGTGGGGGAGACAAGGTCAATCGAGTGGTTAGGGTCTGTAATGCACTGTCTGAGAGTGTGGTGGAGATAGGGTCAAACGATTGGTTAGGATCTGGAATACACTATCTGAGAGTGTGTGGAGACAGGGTCAATCGAGTTTTTAGGTTCTGGAATGCATTGAGAGTGTGGTGGAGACAGGGTCAATCGAGTTGTTAGGATCTAGAATGCACTGTCTGAGAGTGTGGTGGGCACAGGGTCAATCGAGTGGTTTGGTTCTGGAATGCACTGTCTGAGAATGTGTTGGAGACAGGGTCAATCGAGTGGTTAAGATCTGGAATGCACTGTCTGAGATTGTGGTGGAGACAGGTCAATCGAGTGGTTAGGATCTGGAATGCACTCACTGAGAGTGTGGTTGAGACAGGGTCAATTTAGTGGTTAGGATCTGGAATGCACTGTCTGAGAGTGTGGTGGAGACAGGGTCAATCGAGTGGTTAGGATCTGCAATGCACTGTCTAAGATTGTGGGGGAGACAGGGTCAATCGAGTGGTTAGGGTCTGGAATGCACTGTCTGAGAGTGTGGTGGAGACAGGGTGAATCGAGTGGTTAGGTTCTGGAATGCACTGTCTGAGAGTGTGGTGGAGACAGTGTCAATCGAGTGGTTAGGGTCTGTAATGCACTGTCTGAGAGTGTGGTGGAGATATGGTCAATCGAGTGGTTAATTTCTGGAATGCACTGTCTGAGAGTGTAGTGGAGACAAGTTCAATCGAGTGGTTAGGGTTTGTAATGCACTGTCTGAGAGTGTGGTGGAGATAGGGTCAATCGAGTGGTTAGGATCTGGAATGCACTGTCTGAGAGTGTGGTGGGGACAGGGTCAATCGAGTGGTTTGGTTCTGGAATGCACTGTCTGAGAATGTGTTGGAGACAGGGTCAATCGAGTGGTTAAGATCTGGAATGCACTGTCTGAGAGTGTGGTGGAGACAGGTCAATCGAGTGATTAGGATGTGGAATGCACTCACTGAGAGTCTGGTTGAGACAGGTTCAATCGAGTGGTTAGGATCTGGAATGAACTGACTGAGAGTGTGATGGAGACAAGGTCAATCGAGTGGTTAGGATCTGGAATGAACTGACTGAGAGTGTAAAGGAGACAAGGTCAATCGAGTTGTTAGGATCTGGAATGCACTGTCTGAGATTGTGGTGGAGACAGGGTCAATCGAGTGGGTTTGGGTCTGGAATGCGCTGTCTGAGAGTGTGGTGGAGACTGGGTCAATCGAGTGATTAGGATCTGGAATGCACTGTCTGAGAGTGTGGTGGAGACAGGGTCAAACGAGTGGGTTTGGGTCTGGAATGCGCTGTCTGAGAGTGTGGTGGAGACCGGTTCACTCGAGTGGTTAGGTTCTGGAATGCACTGTCTGAGAGTGTGGTGGAGACAGGGTCAATCGAGTTGTTAGGATCTGGAATGCACTGTCTGAGTGTGTGGGGGAGACAGGTTAAATCGAGTGGTTAGGATCTGGAATGCACTGTCTGAGAGTGTGGGGGAGACAAGGTCAATCGAGTGGTTAGGGTCTGGAATGCACTGTCTGAGAGTGTGGGGGAGACAGGGTCAATCGAGTTGTTAGGATCTGGAATGCACTGTCTGAGAGTTTGTTGTAGACATGGTCAATCGAGTGTTTAGGATCTGAAATACACTGACAGTGTGGTGGAGACAGGGTCAATCGAGTGGTTAGGATCTGGAATGCACTGTCTGAGAGTGTGGTGGAGACAGGGTCAATCGAGTGGTTAGGGTCTGTAATGCACTGTCTGAGAGTGTGGTGGAGACAGGGTCAATCGAGTTGTTAGGATCTGGAATGCACTGCCTGAGAGTGTGGTGGAGACAGAGTCAATCGAGTGGTTAGGGTCTGGAATGCACTGCCTGAGAGTGTGGTGGAGACAGGGTCAATCGAGTTGTTAGGATCTGGAATGCACTGTCTGAGAGTGTGGTGGAGACAGGGTCAATCGAGTGGTTTGGTTCTGGAATGCACTGTCTGAGAATGTGTTGGAGACAGTGTCAATCGAGTGGTTAGGATCTGGAATGCACTGTCTGAGAGTGTGGGGGCGATAGGGTCAATCGAGTGGTTAGGATCTGGAATGCACTGTCTGAGAGTGTGGTGGAGACAGGGTCAATCAAGTGGTTACGTTCTGGATTGCACTGTCTGAGAGTGTGCTGGAGACTGGGTCAATCGAGTGGTTAGGATCTGGAATGCACTTTCTGAGAGTGTGGTGGAGACAGGGTCAATCGAGTGGTTAGGGTCTGGAATGCACTGTCTGAGAGTGTGGTGGAGACAGGGTCAATCGAGTGGTTAGGGTCTGGAATGCACTGTCTGAGAGTGTGGTGGAGACAGGGTCAATCGAGTGGTTAGGGTCTGGAATGCACTGTCTGAGTGTGTGGGGGAGACAGGGTCAATCGAGTGGTTAGGGTCTGAAATGTACTGTCTGCTATTGTGGTGGAGACAGGGCCAATCGAGTGGTTAGGTTCTGGAAGGCACTGTCTGAGAGTATGGTGGAGACATGGCCAATCGAGTGGTTAGGGTCTCGAATGCACTGTCTGTGAGTGTAGCAGCGACAGGGTCAATCGAATGGTTAGGATCTGGAATGCAATGAGAGTGTGGTGGAGACAGGGTCAATCGAGTGGTTAGGTTCTGGAATGCACTGTCTGAGATTGTGGTGGAGACATTGTCAATCAACTGGTTAGGGTCTGGAATGCACTGTCTGAGAGTGTGTTGGAGACAGTGTCAATCGAGTGGTTAGGATCTGGAATGCACTGTCTGAGAGTGTGGTGGAGACAGGGTCAATCGAGTGGTTAGGTTCTGGAATGCACTGTCTGAGAGTGTGGTGGAGACAGGGTCAATCGAGTGGTTAGGATCTAGAATGCATTGTCTGAGAGTGTGGTGGAGACAGGGTCAATCGAGTGGTTAGGATCTGGAATGCATTTTCTGAGAGTGTGGTGGAGACTGGGTCAATCGAGTGGTTAGGATCTGGAATGCATTGTCTGAGAGTGTGGTGGAGACAGGGTCAATCGAGTTATTAGGATCTGGAATGCACTGTCTGAGACTGTGGTGGAGACAGGATCAATCGAGTTATTAGGATCTGGAGTGCACTGTCTGAGAGTGTGGTGGAGACAGGGTCAATGGAGTGGTTAGGGTCTGGAATGCACTGTCTGAGAGTGTGGTGGAGACAGGGTCAATCGAGTGGTTAGGGTCTGGAATGCACTGTCTGAGAGTGTGTTGTGGACAGGGTCAATCGAGTGGTTAGGATCTGGAATGCACTGTCTGAGAGTATGGGGGAGACAGGGTCAATCGAGTGGTTAGGGTCTGGAATGCACATTCTGAGATTGTGGTGGAGACAGGGTCAATCGAGTGGTTAGGATCTGGAATGCACTGTCTGAGAATGTGGGGGAGACAGGGTCAATCGAGTGGTTAGGGTCTGAAATGCACTGTCTGCTATTGTGGTGGAGACAGGGTCAAACGAGTGGTTAGGTTCTGGAAGGCACTGTCTGAGAGTATAGTGGAGACATGGTCAATCGAGTGGTTAGGGTCTGGAATGCACTGTCTGTGAGTGTAGCAGAGACAGGGCCAATCGAATGGTTAGGATCTGGAATGCACTGAGAGTGTGTTGGAGACAGGGTCAATCGAGTGGTTAGGATCTGGAATGAACTGACTGAGAGTGTGGTGGAGACAGGGTTAATCGAGTGCTTTGGTTCTGGAATGCACTGTCTGAGAGTATGGGGGAGACAGGGTCAATCGAGTGGTTAGGGTCTGGAATGCACTTTCTGAGATTTTGGTGGAGACAGGGTCAATCGAATGGTTAGGATCTGGAATGCACTGTCTGAGAGTGTGGGGGAGACAGGGTCAATCGAGTGTTTAGGGCCTGAAATGCACTGTCTGCTATTGTGGTGGAGACAGGGTCAATCAACTGGTTAGGATCTGGAATGCACTGTCTGAGAGTGTGGTGGAGACAGGGTCAATCGAGTGGTTAGGATCTGGAATGCACTGTCTGAGAGTGTGGTGAAGACAGGGTCAATCGAGTGGTTAGGATCTGGAATGCACTGCCTGAGAGTGTGGTGGAGACAGGATCAATCGAGTGGTTAGGGTCTGGAATGCACTGTCTGAGAGTGTGGTGGAGACAGGATCAATCGAGTGGTTAGGGTCTGGAATGCACTGTCTGAGAGTGTGGTGGAGACAGGATCAATCGAGTGGTTAGGGTCTGGAATGCACTGTCTGAGAGTGTGATGGAGACAGGGTCAATCGAGTGGTTAGGGTCTGGAATGCACTGCCTGAGAGTGTGGTGGAGACAGGGTCAATCGTGTCCTTCCCTAGCACCAGGGCCTTGCCACTGGGGGTTAATATTGGCCAATAAATCCCCCCTGCACACCTTTGAAGTATTGTACACTGACCCGTGGGAGTACAAAGGGCCTCCTTTTAATATCTCATCTGAGCAACGGCACCTCTGACCCTGAGGCACTCCCTCAGTACCGCACAGGGAGTGTCGGCCTAGATTTTGCGCTCAGGACCCTGGCGTGGGTTTCGAACCTGGGGGGGCGGCCGGGGCGGGGGGTGGGGCAGAGTTTCTTTAGCTCGGCCGGTGGGCCCGACCCCATCGGACCCGAAACCGCGGAAGATGACGTCGGGTGATGCCCCGATGTCGTCCCCGCGCCCGCGCGATATTTCACTCGGCAGGGGGCAAGAGCAGGATGCGCGCCCGCCGACAATGAAGAGGCCAATTGGTGCGACTGAAGGTGCAATTGTCTCCGATTATTTGTGGTCCGGTTGAAATCGGCCAGGCGGGCGTTACATTGTTCACAAAACCTCACCCAAGGGCGGAATGAGGTTTCCATTATTAAAGGAACATCCTATGGGCAGCGTTTCTATCATGTCTGTGGTCAGGTGGCCGATTGCGATGTGTAGACATTTCTTTTCCTGATTTTGAAAACTTTATTTAATCCCCACCAAGTCTTCAGCTCCCTCAAGGCAGCTGCCCTCTGCCTCCAGGGGGCATTCATTCCCCGCTCTCCCCTCCCCTCCACCACGCCCCCAGCAGCCGCCGATTGGCCAACCGGCCAATCGCAAGCCTGCCAATCGCGCCCGCCCCAGGGCTCAGCGGGGACAGTGCCAGCCCCCGACTGCCAAGTTCTCCTTCTGGAAGGTTCCAGGAATCAAGGCACCCCCTCCCCGCCCTCCCACCCACCCCCACTGGCAACGGGGAGGTTGACCTCAGCGAGTCTCCTTTGATGGAAAAGGAAACATGAAGGAGTTTGGCACTGGGTCAAAACTCTACCGCGGATGGCTGGTACCAGGTCGTTGGCACCTCATTGCTGCCCTCCAAGATGGCACCCTTGTGGATGTAGCCATCGCCCTGTCTCATTGCCATGACACCCACTTCGTACAGGGTTCCAGGTTAAAACCCAGCCTGTGGAAAAAAAAAATCAGGAATCCTATCTTTAAAAAAAACACTTTCTCATGACACCTCCCGAAAAGCTGTTGAGACCGGGGCCCGATTAAAGGTGTCAAAACTGAGACTGATGGATTCTTTTTTTGTCGAGTGAGGGGATTAGGGTTACGGAGCCAAGGTGGGTAGGTGGAGATAAGATACAGATCAGCCCATGATCCAGTTGAATAGCAGAGCCGGCTTGAGGGGCTGAATGGCCTCCTCCAGTTACTCTGATGCAAACACTTGTCGTGTTTTCGGCTCTGATGCTTTATTCAGCTGCCCCAAGCTTTGGAACTCCCCCCGCCCCGCTTCACCCAACATAAACCTCCCCGCCTCCCTCTCTCTCTCCCTCCCTCCCGCCCTCCTCCTTTAAGGGGGCTCCTTAAAACCGACCTCTTCTGACTGAACGTCTCCCCATGTGGCTCGGGGCCAAACCTCATTCGATCATCGCTCCTGTGCAGCCCCTTGGGGGTGACTTACGACGCTGTAGGTGCTGCTGTGGAGTTGGGGGGAGAGGGGATTAAAAGGTGCGGGTCTTCATTCTTACCCCCCCCACCCCCCCAGACAGTTTTAAACGCTGAGCGTTGTCCAACCGATAGCTTTGGTTGAAAGAGAAACCGAGGAGGGTTTCATCTCTGCACTTTTTCCTCTTTTATGGATAGGACCTATTAAATTCACCCACCCACCCACCTCAGCATTGAACCATCTTTCGAACACTTGCAGTAAGGTCAGTGCAGACCCATAAGCCGGTAACAAAGGGGTACAGACTCTTAGTCAGCTCCATTTGCAATGGTTTGACATCCCGACCGCACCTCACAATGTCAACAGAGCCTTGATCGTCTCACTCTGACCGCCCGACACCTCTTATTCCCCCCCTTTCTCAGACTTCCCCCCCCTCGGTCGGGCAGCTCCCTCACCCTTTCCTGCCCCACTCCAGCGTCCGGAGGGTGGGAATTCAGGCCGACACTCCCCCCAAGTGCCAGTTATTGAGAGCGTGCCGCACTGCCGGAGGTGCCGCTTTCTGGGTGAACCGTGCGGCTAGGAAATGTCCCGTGGATGTCAGGAGAGAGGGTGGGGGAAGCTCTCCCTGCCCTCGGTGTCTCGTGCCCGTGTTTCAGTCAGCACCTTCAACAATAGCGGGTGGCCTGGTCATTATCACATGGCTGTTTGTGGGATCTTGCTGTGCGCCCGTTCGCTGCCGCACTTCCCGCATTCACAAGAGTGACGGCAACTTGAAGAATTGCTTGTCTGGCTATAAAATGCATAAAGTGTGAGGCGGTGAAAATTGCTCAAGAAATGGCTTTTCAATGTGAAGGGGGTTTGTAGTAGGCAAGTGTCTCCCCGCCTCCCTGGTTGTCTGTTAGGTCTCAGTCGTCAGCATTAGAAGACTACTCGACTAAATGGTGCATCACAACTGGGCCAGATCCGTCCTCACGTCGATGCAGAGGGATGCAGAGCCTGAGCGTTACAGCAGGGCTGGTGATGATACAGGGAAGAGCTCTTTCCAGCCAAAATAAATCAAACGCGCACACTTTCTAGTAGAGTCATTGGATCAAAGAGAACAGAGACACATTGCTATAAATCTCCGTTTGTTCTCCTGAATCTTTGTGTGTGTGTGTCTTTGTGCGTGTGTGTGTGAGCATTTCTGTGTGTGTATTTTTGTGTGTGTATTTCTGTGTGTATGTGTGTGTGTATTTTGTGTGTATATTTCTGTGTGTGTGTATGGTTGCATTTCTGTGTGTGTGAGTGTGTATTTGTGTGTGTGTATGCATTTGTGTGTGTGTATTCATGTGTGTGTGCGTATTTTGTGTGTATATGTCTGTGTGTGTGTACGGTTGCATTTCTGTGTGTGTGTATTTCTGTGTGTGTATTTCTATGTGTATTTCTGTGTGTGTATTTCTGTGTGTATATTTGCATTTCTGTGTGTTTGTATTTGTGTGTGTATTTGTATGTGTGTATTTGTGTGTGTGTGTATATTTCTGTGTGTGTCTATTTCTGTGTATGTGTGTATTTATGTGTGCACATACGTTTGCCCTTCTGTATATGTGTGTATGTTTGCATATCTGTGTGTGTGTGTTTCTGTTTAGTATGTGTGTGTGTGCATGCTTGCATTTCTGTGTGTGTTTGCGTCTCTGTGTGTGTATTTTTATGTATGTGTGTATGTTTTCATTTCTGTTTGTATTTCTGTGTGTGTGTGTGTGTGTGCATATTTTGTGTGTATATTTCTGTGCGTGTGTACGGTTGAATTTCTGCATGTGTGTGTGTGTGTATTTCTGTGTGTATTTCTCTGTCTGTGTGTGCATTTCTGTATGTGTATATTTCTGTGTGTGTATATTTGCATTTCTGTGTGTGTGTATTTGTGTGTGTGTGGATTTGTGTGTTTGCATATCTCTGCGTTTGTTTATTCCTCTGTGTGTTTGTATTTGTGTGAGTATTTGTTTGTGTGTATTTGTGTGTGTGTATCTCTGTGTGTGTGTGTATTTATGTGTGCACATATGTTTGCACTTCTGTATATGCGTGTATGTTTGCATATCTGTGTGTGTGTATTTCTGTTTAGTATGTGTGTATGTTTGTATTTGTGTGTGTGTTTGCATTTCTGTGTGTGTATTTTTATGTATGTGTGTATGTTTTCATTTCTGTTTGTATTTCTGTGTGTGTGTACTTCTGTGTGTGGGCATGTGTCTGTGTGTGTGCATTTATAGGTGTGTATTTCTGTGTGTGTGTATGTTCCTGTGTGTGTATTTCTGTGTGTTTGCATATTTGCATTTCTGTGTGTGTTTGCATAACTGTGTGTGTATATCTGTATATCTATTTCTGTGTGTGTCTATTTCTCTGTGTGTGTGTGTATTTATGTGTGTGTGTGTATTTGTGTGTGCATATGTTTGCACTTCTGTGTGTGTATGTTTACATATCTGTGGGTGTGTATTTCTGTTTAGTATTTGTGTGTGTGTATGTGTATGTTTGCATTTGTGTGTGTATATTTCTGTGTGTGTGTATATATATATATATATACCGTGTGTGTGTGTTTGAGTTTCTGTGTGTTGAGTATTTTTATGTATGTGCGTATTTCTCTGTGTGTGTGTATTTCTGTGTGTGTATGTTTGTATTTCTGTGTGTGTGTATTTCTGTGTGTGTGTATTTCTGTGTGTGTCTATTTCCATCTGTGTATGTTTGTATTTTTGTATAAGTGTATTTCTGTCTGTGTATATGTGTGTGTGTATGTATTTATGTGTCTGTGTGTGTGTTTGCATTTCTGAGTGTGTGTGTATTTCTGTGTGTATTTCTGTGTGTGTGTATTTCTGTGTGTGTGCTTATTCCTGTGTGAGTAATTGTTTGCATTATTGTGTGTGTGCATGTTTGCATATCTGTGTGTGTATTTCTCTGTGTGTGTTTCTGTGCCTGTGTGTGTGTTTGCATTTCTGTGTATGCGTACTTATGTGTGTGTGTGTATGTTTGCAATTCTGTGTGTGCGTGTATTTACTTCTAAGTGCATATGTTTGCATTACTGTGTGTGTATTTGTGTGTGTGTGTGCGAGTGTATATTTCTGCGTGTGTATGTTTGCATTTCTATTTGTGGGTATTTCTGTGTGTATACATTCGTGTGTGTATGTGTGCATTTCTGTGTGTGCATGTTGGCATATCTGTGTGTGTGTGTGAATCTGTGTCTGTGTGAGAATTTCTGTGTATGTGTGTATATCAGTGTGTGTGTGTATAACTGTGTGTGTGTGTATTTCTGCATGTGTGTGCGTATGTGTGCACATGTTTGCATTTCTGTGTGTGTATTTCTGTGGTGCATGTATTTCTGTGTGTGTGCATTCCTGTGTGTGTGTACTTCTGTGTGTATATTTCTGTATGTATTTCTGTGTGTGTGTGTGAATTTCTGTGTATGTGTGTATATCTGTTTGCGTGTGGTGTGTGTGTATTTCTGTGTGTTTGTCTGTGTATTTCTCTGTGTGTGTGTATGTACTGTGTGTGTGTGTATTTCCACCTGTGTATGTTTGAATTTCTGTATGAGTGTATTTCTGTGTTTGTGTATGTGTTAGTATTTCTGTGTGTGTGTATTTCTGTGGGTGTATGTGTGTGTGTATTTCTGTGTGTGTATTTGTGTGTGCATATGTGTGTGAGTGCGTATTTATGCGTGCGTATGTTTGCCTTTCTGTGTGTACATGTTGGCATTTCTGTGCGTGTGTATCTGTGTGTGTGTGAGAATTTCTGTGTATGTGTGTATATCTATGTGTTTGTGTACAACTGTGTGTATGTGTGCATTCCTGTGTGTGTGTACTTCTGTGTGTGTATATTTCTGTGTGTGCGTATCTGTGTGTGTGTGTGTATTTATGCATGTGTGTGTGAATTTCTGTGTATGCATGTATATATGTTTGTGTGTGGTGTGTGTGTATATATATGCATGTGTGCATATGTGTGTATTTCTGTGTGTGTGTGCGGTGTGTATGTGTGTGTTTGTGCATTTTGGGTGTGTGTGTACATTTGCATTCCTCAGTGTGTGTATGTTTGCATTTTTGTGTGTGTGTATTTCTGAGTGTGTGTATGTTTGCATTTCTGTGTGTGTGTGTATTTCCATCTGTGTATGTTTGCATTTCTGTATGAGTGTATTTCTGTCATTGTACATGTGTGTGTGTATGTATTTCTGTGTGCGTGTGTGTGTGTATGTATTTCTGTGTGTATGTATTTCTGTGAATGTATGTGTGTGTGTATTCCTGTGTGTGTGTTTTTGTGCCTGCTTGCGTGTTTACATTTCTTTGTGTGTGTGTGTTTCTGCCTCAGTGTGTGTATTTCTCTGCATGTGTTTGCATATCTGTGTGTGTGTATACATTTCTGTCTGTATGTTTGCATTTCTGTGTGTGCATGTTGGCATATCTGTGTGTGTGTGCATTTCTGTGCATGTATATCTGTGTGTGTGTGCATGTGTGTATGTTTGCATTTCTGTGTGTGTGTGTATTTCTGTGGTGCGTGTATTTCTGTGTGTGTGTATCTGTGTGTGTATTTATGCGTGTGTGTGTGAATTTCTGTGTACGTGTGTATATCTGTTTGTGTGTGGTGTGTGTGTATATAAATGCATGTGTGCGTATGTAGTGTATTTCTCTGTGTGTGGTGTGTGTCTGTGTATTTCTGTGTGTGTGTATGTTTGCATTTGTGTGTGTGTGTATTTCTGTGTGTGTATATGTATTTCTGTGTGTGTATGTATGTACTTCTGTGTATGTATATTTCTGTGTGTGTGTATGTTTGCATTTCTATCTGTGTATATTTCTGTGGGTGTATTTGTGTGTGTGTTTCTGTGTCTGTGTGTGGCTCTCCCTCCGTGTGTGTATTTCTCTGCATGTGTTTGTATATCTGTGTGCGTGTGTGCATTTCTGTGTGTGTATATCTGTTTGTGTGAGAGAATTTCTGTGAATGTCTGTATATCTGTGTGTGTGTATAACTGTGTGTGTGTATTTCTATGTGTGCGTGTGTTTCTCCCACCGTGTGTGTATTTCTCTACATGTGTTTGTATATCTGTGTGTGTGTGTGCATTTTTGTGTGTATGTTTGCATTTATGTGTGTGCGTGTTGGCATATCCACGTGTGTGTGCATTTCTGTGTGTGTATCTATTTGTGTGAATCTGTGTGTGTGCATGTATTTCTGTGTGTTTGTGTGTGAGTGCATGAATGTGTGTGAGAATTTGCATGTGTGTGTATATGTGTGTATGTGTGTGTATTTCTGTGTGTGCGTGTGCATCTGTGTGTCTGTGTATCAGTGTGTGTTTGTGTGTGTATTTCTGCGTGTATGTGGTGTGTGCATATTTCTGTGTGTGTATGTACTTCTGTGTATGTGTATTTCTGTGTGTGTCTATTTCCGTCTGTGTATGTTTGTATTTCTGTATAAGTGTATTTCTGTCTGTGTATATGTGTGTGTATGTATTTATGTGTCTGTGTGTGTGTTTGCATTTCTGAGTGTGTGTGTATTTCTGTCTCTGTGTGTGTATTTCTCTGCATGTGTTTGTATATCTGTGTGTGTGTATTTCTGGGTGTGTGTGTATTTCTGCGTGTGTATATTTCTGTGTGTGTATCCGTGTGCGTGTGTGCATTTCTGTGTGCATGTTAGCATATCTGAGTATGTGTATACATTTCTGTGTGTCTGCTTGTATTTCTGTGTGTGTTGGCATATCCACGTGTGTGTGCATTTCTGTGTGTGTATATCTGTTTGTGTGAGAGAATTTCTGTGAATATCTGTATATCTGTGTGTGTATATAACTGTGTGTGTGTATTTCTGTGTGTGTGTGTATTTCTGTGCTGCGTGTATTTCTGTATGTGTATATTTATGTGTGTGTGTGTATTTATGCATGCGTGTGAATTTCTGTGTACATGTGTATATCTCTGTGTGTATATAAATTCATGTGTGTGTCTGTGTATTGCTGTGTGCGTATGTTTGCATTTCTGTGTGTGTGTATTTCCATCTGTGTATGTTTGCATTTCTGTATGAGTATATTTCTGTCTGTGTATATGTGTGTGTGTGCATTTCTGTGTGTTTGTGTTAGTATTTCTGCGTGTGTGTATTTCTGTGGGTGTGTGTTTCTGTGTCTGTGTTTGCATTTCTGTGTGTGTGTTTCTCCCTCTGTGTGTATTTCTCTGCATGTGTTTGTATATCTGTGTGTGTGCATGTATTTCTGTGTGTTTGTGTGTGAGTACATGAATGTGTGTGAGAATTTGCATGTGTGTGTATATGCATGTGTGTGTATGTGTGTGTATTTCTGTGTGTGCATGTGCATCTGTGTGTCTGTGTATCAGTATGTGTTTGTGTGTGTATTTCTGCGTGTGTGTGGTGTGTGCATATTTCTGTGTGTGTATGTACTTCTGTGTATGTGTATTTCTGTGTGTGTGTATGTTTGCATTTCTGTGCGTGTCTATTTCCGTCTGTGTATGTTTGTATTTCTGCATAAGTGTATATGTGTGTGTGTATGTATTTATGTGTCTGTGTGTATGTTTGCATTTCTGAGTGTGTGTGTATTTCTGTCTCTGTGTGTGTGTATTTCTCTGCATGTGCTTGTATATCTGTGTGTGTTTGCATTTCTGTGTGTGTGTATTTCTGGGTGTGTGTACTTCTGCGTGTGTATATTTCTGTGTGTGTATATCTGTGTGTGCGTGTGTATATCTGTGTGTGAATCTGTGTATGTGCATGTATTTCTGTGTGTATATCTGTGTGTTTGTGTGTGAATGCATGAATGTGTGTGAGAATTTCAGTGTATATGTTTATATCTGTGTGTATATATCTGTGTGTGTGTATTTCTGTAGATGTGTGTGTGTATTTCTGTGCATGTGTATTTCTGTGTGTGTGTGTATTTCTGTGTGTGCGTATCTGTGTGCATGTGGTGTGTGTGCGCATTTGTATTTTTCTGTGGGTGTTTGTCTTTCTGTGCGTGTGTGTGTGTTTCTGTTTGTGTATTTGTCTGTGTGTGTGTTCCTGTGTGTGTGTATATTCCTGTCTTTGTGTGTGTGTGTATGTGTGTTTATATTTCTGCGTGTGTTTCTGATTTGTGTATATTTGTGTGTGTGTTTTTCTGTTTCTCTGTGTGTGTATTTCTGTGTGTGTTTGTGTGTGTGTGATTGTATTTCTGTGTGTGTGTGTGTGTGCTTGTATTTCTCTGTGTGTGTATTTCTGTCTGTGTGCACATTTCTCTGAATGTGTTTGTATTTCTGTGTATGTGTATGTCTGTGTGTGTCTATTTCTCTGTCTGTGTGTATGTATTTGTGCATATGTGTGTATTTGCATGTGTGTGTGTGTATAAATGCATGTGTGTGTATGTGTGTGTTTTTCTGTGAGTGTGTATGTTTTTAGTGTGTGTGTATATGTGTGTGTATGTGTGTATTTCTGTGTATGTGTGTACATCTGTGTGTGTGGTGTGTGTGTGTGAATTTCTGTGTGTGTGTGTGTGTTTATTTCTGTGTGTGCATGTGTATGTGTGCATATTTGCATTTCTGTGTATGTATTGTTGTGTGCATTTCTGTGTTTGTGTACTTCTGTGTGTATGTTTCTCTGTATGTGTATCTGTGTGTGTGTTTATTTATGTGTGTGTGTGTATTTGCATGTGTGTGTATATATATATATATATATGCATGTGTGCGTATGTGTGGGTGTTTCTGTGTGTGTGTGTGTGAATTTCTGCGTATTTGTGTATGTCTGCTTGTGTGTGTGTGTATTTACTTCTGAGTGTGTACATTTGCATATCTGTGTGTATATTTCTGTGTATGTGTATTTGTGGTTTATATTTCTTTGTGTGTCTGTGTGTATGTTTGCAGTTCTCTGCGTGTATTTCTGAGGGTGTACTTCTGTGTGTGTATTTGTGTGTGTCTGTGCGTGCTTGTGCATATTTCTGCATGTGTATGTTTGCATCTCTGTGTGTGTGTATTTCTGCATGTATTTGTGTGTGTGTGTGCGTATTTCTGTGTATGTATGTTTGCATTTCTGTGTGTACATGTTTGCATATCTGTGTGTGTGCATTTCTGTGTGTGTATTTGTTTGTGAGAGAATTTCTGTGTATATGTGTATGTCTGTGTATGTCTGTATATCTGTGTGTGTGTATTTCTGTGTGTGCGTATCTGTGTGCATGTGGTGAGTGTGCGCATTTGTATTTTTCTGTGGGTGTTTGTCTTTCTGTGCGTGTGTGTGTGTTTCTGTTTGTGTATTTGTCTGTGTGTGTGTTCCTGTGTGTGTGTATATATTCCTGTCTTTGTGTGTGTGTGTATGTGTGTGTTTATATTTCTGCGTGTGTTTCTGATTTGTGTATATTTGTGTGTGTGTTTTTCTGTTTCTCTGTGTGTGTATTTCTGTGCGTGTTTGTGTGTGTGTTTCTGTGTCTGTGTATTTGTGCATATGTGTGTATTTGCATGTGTGTATGTGTGTGTTTTTCTGTGTGTGTGTGTATATTTTTAGTGTGTGTGTATATGTCTGTGTATGTGTGTGTATTTCTGTGTATGTGTGAATTTCCGTGTGTGTGTGTGTGTGTGTGTGTTTATTTCTGTGTGTGCATGTGTATGTGTGCATGTTTGCATTTCTGTGTGTGTATTGTTGTGTGCATTTCTGTGTGTGTGTACTTCTGTGTGTGTATATTTCTCTGTATGTGTATCTGTGTGTGTGTTTATTTATGTGTGTGTGTATATATATATATGCATGTGTGTGTATGTGTGGGTATTTCTGTGTGTGTGTGTGAATTTCTGCATATTTGTGTATATCTGCTCATGTGTGTGTGTGTTTACTTCTGAGTGTGTACATTTGCATTTCTGTGAGTGTGTATTTCTGTGTGTAATTGTTTGCATTACTGTGTGTATATTTCTGTGTGTGTGTGTGTGTGTGTTTCTGTGTGTGTGTGTGCAAGTGTGTATTTCTGCGTGTGTATGTTTCCATTTCTATTTGTGGGTATTTCTGTGTGTATACATTCGTGTGTGTATGTGTGCATCTCTGTGTGTGTGTGCGAATCTGTGTCTGTGTGAGAATTTCTGTGAATGTGTGTATATCTGTGTGTGTGTGTATAACTGTGTGTGTGTATTTCTGCATGTGTATGTGTATGTGTGCGCATGTTTGCATTTCTGTGTGTGTATTTCTGTGGTGCGTGTATTTCTGTGTGTGTGTATTCCTGTGTGTGTACTTCTGTGTGTATATTTCTGTGTGTATTTCTGTGTGTGTGTGTGAATTTCTGTGTATGCATGTATATATGTTTATGTGTGGTGTGTGTGTGTATATATATATGCATGTGTGCATATGTGTGTATTTCTGTGTGTGTGTGCAGTGTGTATGTGTGTGTGTGTGTGTTTGTGTATTTGTGTGTGTGTGTACGTTTGCATTCCTGAGTGTGTGTATGTTTGCATTTTTGTGTATGTGTATTTCTGAGTGTGTGTATGTTTGCATTTCTGTGTGTGTGTGTATTTCCATCTGTGTATGTTTGCATTTCTGTATGAGTGTATTTCTGTCTGTGTACATGTGTGTGTGTATGTATTTCTGTGTGTATGTATTTCTGTGGATGTATGTGTGTGTGTGTATTCCTGTGTGTGTGTTTCTGTGCCTGCTTGTGTGTTTACATTTCTTTGTGTGTGTGTGTTTCTGCCTCAGTGTGTGTATTTCTCTGCATGTGTTTGCATATCTGTGTGTGTATACATTTCTGTCTGTATGTTTGCATTTCTGTGTGTGCATGTTGGCATATCTGTGTGTGTGTGCATTTCTGTGCATGTATATCTGTGTGTGTGTGCATGTGTGTATGTTTGCATTTCTGTGTGTGTGTGTATTTCTGTGGTGCATGTATTTCTGTGTGTGTGCATTTCTGTGTGTGTGTATCTGTGTGTGTATTTATGCGTGTGTGTGTGAATTTCTGTGTACGTGTGTACATCTGTTTGTGTGTGGTGTGTGTGTATATAAATGCATGTGTGCGTATGTAGTGTATTTCTCTGTGTGTGGTGTGTGTCTGTGTATTTCTGTGTGTGTGTATGTTTGCATTTGTGTGTGTGTGTATTTCTGTGTGTGTATATGTACTTCTGTGTATATATATTTCTGTGTGTGTGTATGTTTGCATTTCTGTCTGTGTATATTTCTGTGGGTGTATTTGTGTGTGTGTTTCTGTGTCTGTGTGTGTTTCTCCCTCCGTGTGTGTATTTCTCTGCATGTGTTTGTATATCTGTGTGAGTGTTTGCATTTCTGTGTGTATGTTTGCATTTCTGTGTGTGCATGTTAGCATATCCACGTGTATGTGCATTTCTGTGTGTGTATATCTGTTTGTGTGAGAGAATTTCTGTGAATGTCTGTATATCTCTGTGTGTGTATAACTGTGTGTGTGTATTTCTGTGTGTGTGCTGATTTCTGTGTGTGTAATTGTTTGCATTACTGTGTGTGTGCATGTTTGCATATATGTGTGTGTATTTCTGTGTGTGTGCGTATTTCTGCGTGTGTATGTTTGTATTTCCGTGTGCGTGTGTATTTCTGTGTGTGTATGTTAGCATTTTTGTGTGTGCATGTTTGCATATCCGTGTGTGTGTATTGTTGTGTGCATTTCTGTCTGTGTGTACTTCTGTGTTTGTATATTTCTCTGTTTGTGTATCTGTGTGTGTTTATTTATGTGTGTCTGTTTTTGCATGTGTGTGTGTATATATATATATATATATGCATGTGTGCGTATGTGTGGGTAATTCTGTATGTGTGTGTTTGCGAATTTCTGTGTATGTGTGTATATCTGCTTATGTGTGTGTGTGTGTGTGTATTTACTTCTGAGTGTGCACATTTGCATTTCTGTGTGGGTGTATTTCTGTGTGTGTAATTGTTTGCATTACTATGTGTGTGCATGCTTGCATATCTGTGTGTGTATTTCTCTGTGTGTGCATATTTCTGTGTGTGTATGTTTGCATTGCTGTGTGTACATGTTTGCATATCTGTGTGTGTGCATTTCTGTGTGTGTATCTGTTTGTGAGAGAATTTCCGTGTATGTGTGTATGTCTGTGTGTGTCTGTATATTTGTGTGTGTATTTCTGTGTGTGTATGGTGTGTGTGTGTGTATTTCTGTGTGTGTGAGTGTTTGTGTATGTTTGCATTTCTGTGTGTGTGTGAGCATGTGTTTATTTCTATGTGTGTGTGTATGTTTGCATTTCTGTGTGTGTGTATTTCTGCATGTGCATATTTGCATTTCTGTGTGTGTGTACTTCTGTGTGTGTGTATTTGTGTGTGTGTGTCTGTATATATGTGTGTGTGTGTATGTGTGTATATATGCATGTGTGCATATGTGCATATGTGTGTGTATTTCTGCGTGGGCGTGTGAATTTCTATGTATGTGTGTGCATCTGTTTGTGTGTGTGTGTATTTATTTCTGAGTGCATACATTTGCATTTCTGTGTGTGTGCTTATTTCTGTGTGTGTAATTGTTTGCATTACTGTGTGTGTGCATGTTTGCATTTATGTGTATGTATATGTTTGCATTTATGTGTGTGTATTTCTGTGTGTGCACGATGTTATTTATTTGTGTGTGTATTTCTGTGTTTTTATGTTTGCATTTCTGTGTGTATATGTCTGTGTGTGTATTTGTGTGTGTGTGCATGTGCGTATTTCTGCATGTGTATGTTTGTATATCTGTGTGTGTGTTTATTTCTGTGTGTGTATTTGTGTGTATACATTTCTGTGTGTGTATGTTAGCATTTCTGTGTGTGCATGTTTGCATATCTGTGTGTGTGCATTTCTGTGTGTGTCTCTGTGTGTGTGTGATTGAGAATTCCTGTGTATGTGTGTAGGTCTGTGTGTGTGTATTTCTGTGTGTGTGCGTGCATGTGTGTATACGTTTGCATTTCTGTGTGTGTATGTTTGCATTTCTGTGTGTGTATTTCTGTGGTGTGTGTATATCTGTTTGTGTGTGATGTGTATTTATATTTCTGTGTGTGTGTGTTTGCATTTCTGTGGTGTGTGTATATCTGTTTGTGTGTGTATCTGTGTGTATTTCTGTGTGTGTGTGTGAATTTCTGTGAATGTGTGCATATCTGTTTGCGTGTGGTGTGTATTTATATTTTTGTGTGTGTGTGTTTGCATTTCTGTGTGTGTGAATTTCTGTATTTGTGTGTGTGTGTACTTCTGTGTACGTGTATTTCTGTGTGTGTATGTTTGCATTTCTATGTGTGTGTGTATTTCCGTCTGCGTATGCTTGCATTCCTGTATGAGTGTATTTCTGTCTGTGTATATGTGTGTATGTATGTATTTCTGTGAGTGTGTGTTAGTATTTCTGTGGGTGTATTTGTGTGTGTGTTTCTGTGTCTGTGTTTCTGTGTCTGTGTGTGTGTTTGCATTTCTCTGTGTGTTTGTATTTGTCTGTATGTGTTTGTGTATCTGTGTGTGTGTGTGTGTGTGCATGTGTGTGTGCATTTCTGTGCATGTGCATTTCTGTGTGTGTGTATATTTCTGTGTGTATATCTGTGTGTGCATGTATTTATGTGTGTATGCATGTGTGTGTATGTTTGTTTATTTCTGTGTGTGTGCATATATTTCTGTGTGTGTATCTGTTTGTGTGTGTGTACGTTTGTGTGTGAGAATTTCTGTGTACATGTGTATATCATGTGTATATCTGTGTGTGTGTATTTCTGTGTGTGTCTGTGGTGTGTGCATATTTATGTGTGTCTGTGCATGTATTTCAGTGTGTGTGTGTGTATGTACTTCTGCGTATGTGTATTTAGGTGTGTGTGCATGTTTGCATTTCTGTGTGTGTGTATTTTCATCTGTGTATGTTTGCATTTCTGTATGAGTATATTTCTGTCTGTGTATATGTGTGTGTATTTCTGTCTGTGTGTGTGTGTTAGTATTTCTGTGTCTGAGTGTATTTCTGTGGGTGTGTGTGTGTTTATATTTCTGTGTGTGTGTTTCTGTGTCTGTGTGCTTCTGTGTGTGTGTGTATTTCTCTGCATATGTTTGTATATCTGTGTGTGTGTTTGTGTGTGTGTGTGCATTTCTGTGTGTGTTTTTTGTGTGTGTGTGTGTTTTTGCATGTGGGTGCGTGTATTTCTGTGTGTATGTGTGTGTGTGTCTGTGTGCATGTGTGTGTGAGAATTTCAGTGTATGTGTATATATCTGTGTGTGTGTGTGTGTGTGTGTGTATATCCATGTGTGTGTGTGTATTTCTGTGTGTGTGTATTTATGTGTGTGTGTGTATTTGCGTGTGTGTGCTTGTATTTCTGTGTGTATCTGCAGATGTGCATCTGTGTGCGTGTGTGTGTGTGAGAATTTCAATGTATGTGTGTATACCTGTGTGCGTGTGTGTGTGTGAGAATTTCAGTGTATGTGTGTATACCTGTGTGCGTGTGTGTGTGTGAGAATTTCAGTGTATGTGTGTATACCTGTGTGCGTGTGTGTGTGTGAGAATTTCAGTGTATGTGTGTATACCTGTGTGCGTGTGTGTGTGAGAATTTCAGTGTATGTGTGTATACCTGTGTGTGTGTGTGTGTGAGAATTTCAGTGTATGTGTGTATACCTGTGTGTGTGTGTGTGTGTGAGAATTTCAGTGTATGTGTGTATACCTGTGTGTGTGTGTGAGAATTTCAGTGTATGTGTGTATACCTGTGTGTGTGTGTGAGAATTTCAGTGTATGTGTGTATACCTGTGTGTGTGTGTGAGAATTTCAGTGTATGTGTGTATACCTGTGTGTGTGTGTGAGAATTTCAGTGTATGTGTGTATACCTGTGTGCGTGTGTGTGTGTGAGAATTTCAGTGTATGTGTGTATACCTGTGTGCGTGTGTGTGTGTGAGAATTTCAGTGTATGTGTGTATACCTGTGTGCGTGTGTGTGTGTGAGAATTTCAGTGTATGTGTGTATACCTGTGTGCGTGTGTGTGTGTGAGAATTTCAGTGTATGTGTGTATACCTGTGTGCGTGTGTGAGAATTTCAGTGTATGTGTGTATACCTGTGTGTGTGTGTGAGAATTTCAGTGTATGTGTGTATACCTGTGTGTGTGTGTGAGAATTTCAGTGTATGTGTGTATACCTGTGTGCGTGTGTGTGTGTGTGAGAATTTCAGTGTATGTGTGTATACCTGTGTGCGTGTGTGTGTGTGAGAATTTCAGTGTATGTGTGTATACCAGTGTGCGTGTGTGTGTGTGAGAATTTCAGTGTATGTGTGTATACCTGTGTGCGTGTGTGTGTGTGAGAATTTCAGTGTATGTGTGTATACCTGTGTGCGTGTGTGAGAATTTCAGTGTATGTGTGTATACCTGTGTGTGTGTGTGAGAATTTCAGTGTATGTGTGTATACCTGTGTGTGTGTGTGAGAATTTCAGTGTATGTGTGTATACCTGTGTGTGTGAGAATTTCAGTGTATGTGTGTATACCTGTGTGCGTGTGTGTGTGTGAGAATTTCAGTGTATGTGTGTATACCTGTGTGCGTGTGTGTGTGTGAGAATTTCAGTGTATGTGTGTATACCTGCGTGCGTGTGTGTGTGTGAGAATTTCAGTGTATGTGTGTATACCTGTGTGCGTGTGTGTGTGTGAGAATTTCAGTGTATGTGTGTATACCTGTGTGCGTGTGTGTGTGTGAGAATTTCAGTGTATGTGTGTATACCTGTGTGCGTGTGTGTGTGAGAATTTCAGTGTATGTGTGTATACCTGTGTGCGTGTGTGTGTGTGAGAATTTCAGTGTATGTGTGTATACCTGTGTGCGTGTGTGTGTGAGAATTTCAGTGTATGTGTGTATACCTGTGTGCGTGTGTGAGAATTTCAGTGTATGTGTGTATACCTGTGTGTGTGTGTGAGATTTTCAGTGTATGTGTGTATACCTGTGTGTGTGTGTGTGTGAGAATTTCAGGGTATGTGTGTATACCTGTGTGTGTGTGTGAGAATTTCAGTGTATGTGTGCCTACCTGTGTGTGTGTGTGAGAATTTCAGTGTATGTGTGTATACCTGTGTGCGTGTGTGTGTGTGAGAATTTCAGTGTATGTGTGTATACCTGTGTGCGTGTGTGTGTGTGTGAGAATTTCAGTGTATGAGTGTATACCTGTGTGTGTGTGTGTGAGATTTTCAGTGTATGTGTGTATACCTGTGTGTGTGTGTGAGAATTTCAGTGTATGTGTGTATACCTGTGTGTGTGTGTGAGAATTTCAGTGTATGTATGTATACCTGTGTGTGTGTGTGAGAATTTCAGTGTATGTGTGTATACCTGTGTGCGTGTGTGTGTGTGAGAATTTCAGTGTATGTGTGTATACCTGTGTGCGTGTGTGTGTGTGAGAATTTCAGTGTGTGTGTGTATACCTGTGTGTGTGTGTGAGAATTTCAGTGTATGTGTGTCTACCTGTGTGTGTGTGTGAGAATTTCAGTGTATGTGTGTATACCTGTGTGCGTGTGTGTGTGTGAGAATTTCAGTGTATGTGTGTATACCTGTGTGCGTGTGTGTGTGTGTGAGAATTTCAGTGTATGTGTGTATACCTGTGTGCGTGTGTGAGAATTTCAGTGTATGAGTGTATACCTGTGTGTGTGTGTGTGAGAATTTCAGTGTATGTGTGTATACCTGTGTGTGTGTGTGAGAATTTCAGTGTATGTGTGTATACCTGTGTGCGTGTGTGAGAATTTCAGTGTATGTGTGTATACCTGTGTGTGTGTGTGAGAATTTCAGTGTATGTGTGTATACCTGTGTGCGTGTGTGTGTGTGAGAATTTCAGTGTGTGTGTGTATACCTGTGTGTGTGTGTGAGAATTTCAGTGTATGTGTTTATACCTGTGTGTGTGTGTGAGAATTTCAGTGTATGTGTGTATACCTGTGTGCGTGTGTGTGTGTGAGAATTTCAGTGTATGTGTGTATACCTGTGTGCGTGTGTGTGTGTGAGAATTTCAGTGTATGTGTGTATACCTGTGTGCGTGTGTGTGTGTGAGAATTTCAGTGTATGTGTGTATACCTGTGTGTGTGCGTGAGAATTTCAGTGTATGTGTGTATACCTGTGTGTGTGTGTGAGAATTTCAGTGTATGTGTGTATACCTGTGTGCGTGTGTGTGTGTGAGAATTTCAGTGTATGTGTGTATAGCTGTGTGCGTGTGTGTGTGTGAGAATTTCAGTGTATGTGTGTATACCTGTGTGCGTGTGTGTGTGTGAGAATTTCAGTGTATGTGTGTATACCTGTGTGCGTGTGTGTGTGAGAATTTCAGTGTATGTGTGTATACCTGTGTGCGTGTGTGAGAATTTCAGTGTATGAGTGTATACCTGTGTGTGTGTGTGAGAATTTCAGTGTATGTGTGTATACCTGTGTGTGTGTGTGTGAGAATTTCAGTGTATGTGTGTATACCTGTGTGTGTGTGTGAGAATTTCAGTGTATGTGTGTATACCTGTGTGTGTGTGTGAGAATTTCAGTGTATGTGTGTATACCTGTGTGCGTGTGTGTGTGTGAGGATTTCAGTGTATGTGTGTATACCTGTGTGCGTGTGCGTGTGTGAGAATTTCAGTGTATGTGTGTATACCTGTGTGCGTGTGTGAGGATTTCAGAGTATGTGTGTATACCTGTGTGTGTGTGTGAGAATTTCAGTGTATGTGTGTATACCTGTGTGTGTGTGTGAGAATTTCAGTGTATGTGTGTATACCTGTGTGTGTGTGTGAGAATTTCAGTGTATGTGTGTATACCTGTGTGTGTGTGTGAGAATTTCAGTGTATGTGTGTATACCTGTGTGCGTGTGTGTGTGTGAGAATTTCAGTGTATGTGTGTATACCTGTGTGCGTGTGTGTGTGTGAGAATTTCAGTGTATGTGTGTATACCTGTGTGCGTGTGTGTGTGTGAGAATTTCAGTGTATGTGTGTATACCTGTGTGTGTGTGTGTGTGAGAATTTCAGTGTATGTGTGTATACCTGTGTGTGTGTGTGAGAATTTCAGTGTATGTGTGTATACCTGTGTGCGTGTGTGTGTGTGAGAATTTCAGTGTATGTGTGTATACCTGTGTGCGTGTGTGTGTGTGAGAATTTCAGTGTATGTGTGTATACCTGTGTGCGTGTGTGTGTGTGAGAATTTCAGTGTATGTGTGTATACCTGTGTGCGTGTGTGTGTGTGAGAATTTCAGTGTATCTGTGTATACCTGTGTGCGTGTGTGAGAATTTCAGTGTATGAGTGTATACCTGTGTGTGTGTGTGTGAGAATTTCAGTGTATGTGTGTATACCTGTGTGTGTGTGTGAGAATTTCAGTGTATGTGTGTATACCTGTGTGTGTGTGTGAGAATTTCAGTGTATGTATGTATACCTGTGTGTGTGTGTTAGAATTTCAGTGTATGTGTGTATACCTGTGTGCGTGTGTGTGTGTGAGAATTTCAGTGTATGTGTGTATACCTGTGTGCGTGTGTGTGTGTGAGAATTTCAGTGTGTGTGTGTATACCTGTGTGTGTGTGTGAGAATTTCAGTGTATGTGTTTATACCTGTGTGTGTGTGTGAGAATTTCAGTGTATGTGTGTATACCTGTGTGCGTGTGTGTGTGTGAGAATTTCAGTGTATGTGTGTATACCTGTGTGCGTGTGTGTGTGTGTGAGAATTTCAGTGTATGTGTGTATACCTGTGTGCGTGTGTGAGAATTTCAGTGTATGAGTGTATACCTGTGTGTGTGTGTGTGAGAATTTCAGTGTATGTGTGTATACCTGTGTGTGTGTGTGAGAATTTCAGTGTATGTGTGTATACCTGTGTGCGTGTGTGAGAATTTCAGTGTATGTGTGTATACCTGTGTGTGTGTGTGAGAATTTCAGTGTATGTGTGTATACCTGTGTGTGTGTGTGTGTGTGTGTGAGAATTTCAGTGTATGTGTGTATACCTGTGTGCGTGTGTGTGTGTGAGAATTTCAGTGTGTGTGTGTATACCTGTGTGTGTGTGTGAGAATTTCAGTGTATGTGTTTATACCTGTGTGTGTGTGTGAGAATTTCAGTGTATGTGTGTATACCTGTGTGCGTGTGTGTGTGTGAGAATTTCAGTGTATGTGTGTATACCTGTGTGCGTGTGTGTGTGTGAGAATTTCAGTGTATGTGTGTATACCTGTGTGCGTGTGTGTGTGTGAGAATTTCAGTGTATGTGTGTATACCTGTGTGTGTGTGTGAGAATTTCAGTGTATGTGTGTATACCTGTGTGTGTGTGTGAGAATTTCAGTGTATGTGTGTATACCTGTGTGCGTGTGTGTGTGTGAGAATTTCAGTGTATGTGTGTATACCTGTGTGCGTGTGTGTGTGTGAGAATTTCAGTGTATGTGTGTATACCTGTGTGCGTGTGTGTGTGTGAGAATTTCAGTGTATGTGTGTATACCTGTGTGCGTGTGTGTGTGTGAGAATTTCAGTGTATGTGTGTATACCTGTGTGCGTGTGTGAGAATTTCAGTGTATGAGTGTATACCTGTGTGTGTGTGTGAGAATTTCAGTGTATGTGTGTATACCTGTGTGTGTGTGTGTGAGAATTTCAGTGTATGTGTGTATACCTGTGTGTGTGTGTGAGAATTTCAGTGTATGTGTGTATACCTGTGTGTGTGTGTGAGAATTTCAGTGTATGTGTGTATACCTGTGTGCGTGTGTGTGTGTGAGAATTTCAGTGTATGTGTGTATACCTGTGTGCGTGTGCGTGTGTGAGAATTTCAGTGTATGTGTGTATACCTGTGTGCGTGTGTGAGAATTTCAGAGTATGTGTGTATACCTGTGTGTGTGTGTGAGAATTTCAGTGTATGTGTGTATACCTGTGTGTGTGTGTGAGAATTTCAGTGTATGTGTGTATACCTGTGTGTGTGTGTGTGAGAATTTCAGTGTATGTGTGTATACCTGTGTGTGTGTGTGAGAATTTCAGTGTATGTGTGTATACCTGTGTGCGTGTGTGTGTGTGAGAATTTCAGTGTATGTGTGTATACCTGTGTGCGTGTGTGTGTGTGAGAATTTCAGTGTATGTGTGTATACCTGTGTGCGTGTGTGTGTGTGAGAATTTCAGTGAATGTGTGTATACCTGTGTGTGTGTGTGTGTGTGTGAGAATTTCAGTGTATGTGTGTATACCTGTGTGTGTGTGTGAGAATTTCAGTGTATGTGTGTATACCTGTGTGCGTGTGTGTGTGTGAGAATTTCAGTGTATGTGTGTATACCTGTGTGCGTGTGTGTGTGTGAGAATTTCAGTGTATGTGTGTATACCTGTGTGCGTGTGTGTGTGTGAGAATTTCAGTGTATGTGTGTATAGCTGTGTGCGTGTGTGTGTGTGAGAATTTCAGTGTATGTGTGTATACCTGTGTGCGTGTGTGTGTGAGAATTTCAGTGTATGTGTGTATACCTGTGTGCGTGTGTGAGAATTTCAGTGTATGTGTGTATACCTGTGTGTGTGTGTGAGAATTTCAGTGTATGTGTGTATACCTTTGTGTGTGTGTGTGTGAGAATTTCAGGGTATGTGTGTATACCTGTGTGTGTGTGTGAGAATTTCAGTGTATGTGTGTCTACCTGTGTGTGTGTGTGAGAATTTCAGTGTATGTGTGTATACCTGTGTGCGTGTGTGTGTGTGAGAATTTCAGTGTATGTGTGTATACCTGTGTGCGTGTGTGTGTGTGTGAGAATTTCAGTGTATGTGTGTATACCTGTGTGCGTGTGTGAGAATTTCAGTGTATGAGTGTATACCTGTGTGTGTGTGTGTGAGAATTTCAGTGTATGTGTGTATACCTGTGTGTGTGTGTGAGAATTTCAGTGTATGTGTGTATACCTGTGTGTGTGTGTGAGAATTTCAGTGTATGTATGTATACCTGTGTGTGTGTGTGAGAATTTCAGTGTATGTGTGTATACCTGTGTGCGTGTGTGTGTGTGAGAATTTCAGTGTATGTGTGTATAACTGTGTGTGTGTGTGTGTGAGAATTTCAGTGTGTGTGTGTATACCTGTGTGTGTGTGTGAGAATTTCAGTGTATGTGTGTCTACCTGTGTGTGTGTGTGAGAATTTCAGTGTATGTGTGTATACCTGTGTGCGTGTGTGTGTGTGAGAATTTCAGTGTATGTGTGTATACCTGTGTGCGTGTGTGTGTGTGTGAGAATTTCAGTGTATGTGTGTATACCTGTGTGCGTGTGTGAGAATTTCAGTGTATGAGTGTATACCTGTGTGTGTGTGTGTGAGAATTTCAGTGTATGTGTGTATACCTGTGTGTGTGTGTGAGAATTTCAGTGTATGTGTGTATACCTGTGTGTGTGTGTGAGAATTTCAGTGTATGTGTGTATACCTGTGTGTGTGTGTGAGAATTTCAGTGTATGTGTGTATACCTGTGTGTGTGTGTGTGTGTGAGAATTTCAGTGTATGTGTGTATACCTGTGTGCGTGTGTGTGTGTGAGAATTTCAGTGTGTGTGTGTATACCTGTGTGTGTGTGTGAGAATTTCAGTGTATGTGTTTATACCTGTGTGTGTGTGTGAGAATTTCAGTGTATGTGTGTATACCTGTGTGCGTGTGTGTGTGTGAGAATTTCAGTGTATGTGTGTATACCTGTGTGCGTGTGTGTGTGTGAGAATTTCAGTGTATGTGTGTATACCTGTGTGCGTGTGTGTGTGTGAGAATTTCAGTGTATGTGTGTATACCTGTGTGTGTGTGTGAGAATTTCAGTGTATGTGTGTATACCTGTGTGTGTGTGTGAGAATTTCAGTGTATGTGTGTATACCTGTGTGCGTGTGTGTGTGTGAGAATTTCAGTGTATGTGTGTATACCTGTGTGCGTGTGTGTGTGTGAGAATTTCAGTGTATGTGTGTATACCTGTGTGCGTGTGTGTGTGTGAGAATTTCAGTGTATGTGTGTATACCTGTGTGCGTGTGTGTGTGTGAGAATTTCAGTGTATGTGTGTATACCTGTGTGCGTGTGTGAGAATTTCAGTGTATGAGTGTATACCTGTGTGTGTGTGTGAGAATTTCAGTGTATGTGTGTATACCTGTGTGTGTGTGTGTGAGAATTTCAGTGTATGTGTGTATACCTGTGTGTGTGTGAGAATTTCAGTGTATGTGTGTATACCTGTGTGCGTGTGTGTGTGTGAGAATTTCAGTGTATGTGTGTATACCTGTGTGTGTGTGTGAGAATTTCAGTGTATGTGTGTATACCTTTGTGTGTGTGTGTGTGAGAATTTCAGGGTATGTGTGTATACCTGTGTGTGTGTGTGAGAATTTCAGTGTATGTGTGTCTACCTGTGTGTGTGTGTGAGAATTTCAGTGTATGTGTGTATACCTGTGTGCGTGTGTGTGTGTGAGAATTATGTGTGTATACCTGTGTGCGTGTGTGTGTGTGTGAGAATTTCAGTGTATCTGTGTATACCTGTGTGCGTGTGTGAGAATTTCAGTGTATGAGTGTATACCTGTGTGTGTGTGTGTGAGAATTTCAGTGTATGTGTGTATACCTGTGTGTGTGTGTGAGAATTTCAGTGTATGTGTGTATACCTGTGTGTGTGTGTGAGAATTTCAGTGTATGTATGTATACCTGTGTGTGTGTGTGAGAATTTCAGTGTATGTGTGTATACCTGTGTGCGTGTGTGTGTGTGAGAATTTAAGTGTATGTGTGTATAACTGTGTGTGTGTGTGTGTGAGAATTTCAGTGTGTGTGTGTATACCTGTGTGTGTGTGTGAGAATTTCAGTGTATGTGTGTCTACCTGTGTGTGTGTGTGAGAATTTCAGTGTATGTGTGTATACCTGTGTGCGTGTGTGTGTGTGAGAATTTCAGTGTATGTGTGTATACCTGTGTGCGTGTGTGTGTGTGAGAATTTCAGTGTATGTGTGTATACCTGTGTGTGTGTGTGAGAATTTCAGTGTATGTGTGTATACCTGTGTGTGTGTGTGAGAATTTCAGTGTATGTGTGTATACCTGTGTGCGTGTGTGTGTGTGAGAATTTCAGTGTATGTGTGTATACCTGTGCGTGTGTGTGTGAGAATTTCAGTGTATGTGTGTATACCTGTGTGCGTGTGTGTGTGTGAGAATTTCAGTGTATGTGTGTATACCTGTGTGCGTGTGTGTGTGTGAGAATTTCAGTGTATGTGTGTATACCTGTGTGCGTGTGTGAGAATTTCAGTGTATGAGTGTATACCTGTGTGTGTGTGTGAGAATTTCAGTGTATGTGTGTATACCTGTGTGTGTGTGTGTGAGAATTTCAGTGTATGTGTGTATACCTGTGGCGTGTGTGTGTGTGAGAATTTCAGTGTATGTGTGTATACCTGTGTGCGTGTGTGTGTGTGAGAATTTCAGTGTATGTGTGTATACCTGTGTGCGTGTGTGTGTGAGAATTTCAGTGTATGTGTGTATACCTTTGTGTGTGTGTGTGTGAGAATTTCAGTGTATGTGTGTATACCTGTGTGTGTGTGTGAGAATTTCAGTGTATGTGTGTCTACCTGTGTGTGTGTGTGAGAATTTCAGTGTATGTGTGTATACCTGTGTGCGTGTGTGTGTGTGAGAATTTCAGTGTATGTGTGTATACCTGTGTGCGTGTGTGTGTGTGTGAGAATTTCAGTGTATCTGTGTATACCTGTGTGCGTGTGTGAGAATTTCAGTGTATGAGTGTATACCTGTGTGTGTGTGTGTGAGAATTTCAGTGTATGTGTGTATACCTGTGTGTGTGTGTGAGAATTTCAGTGTATGTGTGTATACCTGTGTGTGTGTGTGAGAATTTCAGTGTATGTATGTATACCTGTGTGTGTGTGTGAGAATTTCAGTGTATGTGTGTATACCTGTGTGCGTGTGTGTGTGTGAGAATTTCAGTGTATGTGTGTATAACTGTGTGTGTGTGTGTGTGAGAATTTCAGTGTGTGTGTGTATACCTGTGTGTGTGTGTGAGAATTTCAGTGTATGTGTGTCTACCTGTGTGTGTGTGTGAGAATTTCAGTGTATGTGTGTATACCTGTGTGCGTGTGTGTGTGTGAGAATTTCAGTGTATGTGTGTATACCTGTGTGCGTGTGTGTGTGTGTGAGAATTTCAGTGTATGTGTGTATACCTGTGTGCGTGTGTGAGAATTTCAGTGTATGAGTGTATACCTGTGTGTGTGTGTGTGAGAATTTCAGTGTATGTGTGTATACCTGTGTGTGTGTGTGAGAATTTCAGTGTATGTGTGTATACCTGTGTGTGTGTGTGAGAATTTCAGTGTATGTGTGTATACCTGTGTGTGTGTGTGAGAATTTCAGTGTATGTGTGTATACCTGTGTGTGTGTGTGTGTGTGAGAATTTCAGTGTATGTGTGTATACCTGTGTGCGTGTGTGTGTGTGAGAATTTCAGTGTGAGTGTGTATACCTGTGTGTGTGTGTGAGAATTTCAGTGTATGTGTTTATACCTGTGTGTGTGTGTGAGAATTTCAGTGTATGTGTGTATACCTGTGTGCGTGTGTGTGTGCGAGAATTTCAGTGTATGTGTGTATACCTGTGTGCGTGTGTGTGTGTGAGAATTTCAGTGTATGTGTGTATACCTGTGTGCGTGTGTGTGTGTGAGAATTTCAGTGTATGTGTGTATACCTGTGTGTGTGTGTGAGAATTTCAGTGTATGTGTGTATACCTGTGTGTGTGTGTGAGAATTTCAGTGTATGTGTGTATACCTGTGTGCGTGTGTGTGTGTGAGAATTTCAGTGTATGTGTGTATACCTGTGTGCGTGTGTGTGTGTGAGAATTTCAGTGTATGTGTGTATACCTGTGTGCGTGTGTGTGTGAGAATTTCAGTGTATGTGTGTATACCTGTGTGCGTGTGTGAGAATTTCAGTGTATGTGTGTATACCTGTGTGTGTGTGTGAGAATTTCAGTGTATGTGTGTATACCTGTGTGTGTGTGTGTGAGAATTTCAGTGTATGTGTGTATACCTGTGTGTGTGTGAGAATTTCAGTGTATGTGTGTATACCTGTGTGTGTGTGTGAGAATTTCAGTGTATGTGTGTATACCTGTGTGCGTGTGTGTGTGTGAGAATTTCAGTGTATGTGTGTATACCTGTGTGCGTGTGCGTGTGTGAGAATTTCAGTGTATGTGTGTATACCTGTGTGCGTGTGTGAGAATTTCAGTGTATGTGTGTATACCTGTGTGTGTGTGTGAGAATTTCAGTGTATGTGTGTATACCTGTGTGTGTGTGTGAGAATTTCAGTGTATGTGTGTATACCTGTGTGTGTGTGTGAGAATTTCAGTGTATGTGTGTATACCTGTGTGTGTGTGTGAGAATTTCAGTGTATGTGTGTATACCTGTGTGCGTGTGTGTGTGTGAGAATTTCAGTGTATGTGTGTATACCTGTGTGCGTGTGTGTGTGTGAGAATTTCAGTGTATGTGTGTATACCTGTGTGCGTGTGTGTATGTGAGAATTTCAGTGTATGTGTGTATACCTGTGTGTGTGTGTGTGTGAGAATTTCAGTGTATGTGTGTATACCTGTGTGTGTGTGTGTGAGAATTTCAGTGTATGTGTGTATACCTGTGTGCGTGTGTGTGTGTGAGAATTTCAGTGTATGTGTGTATACCTGTGTGCGTGTGTGTGTGTGAGAATTTCAGTGTATGTGTGTATACCTGTGTGCGTGTGTGTGTGTGAGAATTTCAGTGTATGTGTGTATACCTGTGTGCGTGTGTGTGTGAGAATTTCAGTGTATGTGTGTATACCTGTGTGCGTGTGTGTGTGTGAGAATTTCAGTGTATGTGTGTATACCTGTGTGCGTGTGTGAGAATTTCAGTGTATGTGTGTATACCTGTGTGTGTGTGTGAGAATTTCAGTGTATGTGTGTATACCTGTGTGTGTGTGAGAATTTCAGTGTATGTGTGTATACCTGTGTGCGTGTGTGAGAATTTCAGTGTATGTGTGTATACCTGTGTGTGTGTGTGAGAATTTCAGTGTATGTGTGTATACCTGTGTGTGTGTGTGAGAATTTCAGTGTATGTGTGTATACCTGTGTGTGTGTGTGAGAATTTCAGTGTATGTGTGTATACCTGTGTGTGTGTGTGAGAATTTCAGTGTATGTGTGTATACCTGTGTGTGTGTGTGAGAATTTCAGTGTATGTGTGTATACCTGTGTGCGTGTGTGAGAATTTCAGTGTATGTGTGTATACCTGTGTGTGTGTGTGTGAGAATTTCAGTGTATGTGTGTATACCTGTGTGTGTGTGTGAGAATTTCAGTGTATGTGTGTATACCTGTGTGTGTGTGTGTGAGAATTTCAGTGTATGTGTGTATACCTGTGTGTGTGTGTGTGAGAATTTCAGTGTATGTGTGTATACCTGTGTGTGTGTGTGAGAATTTCAGTGTATGTGTGTATACCTGTGTGTGTGTGTGAGAATTTCAGTGTATGTGTGTATACCTGTGTGTGTTGTGTGTGAGAATTTCAGTGTATGTGTGTATACCTGTGTGTGTGTGAGAATTTCAGTGTATGTGTGTATACCTGTGTGTGTGTGTGAGAATTTCAGTGTATGTGTGTATACCTGTGTGCGTGTGTGTGTGTGAGAATTTCAGTGTATGTGTGTATACCTGTGTGCGTGTGTGTGTGTGAGAATTTCAGTGTATGTGTGTATACCTGTGTGCGTGTGTGTGTGTGAGAATTTCAGTGTATGTGTGTATACCTGTGTGCGTGTGTGTGTGTGAGAATTTCAGTGTATGTGTGTATACCTGTGTGCGTGTGTGAGAATTTCAGTGTATGAGTGTATACCTGTGTGTGTGTGTGAGAATTTCAGTGTATGTGTGTATACCTGTGTGTGTGTGTGTGAGAATTTCAGTGTATGTGTGTATACCTGTGTGTGTGTGTGAGAATTTCAGTGTATGTGTGTATACCTGTGTGTGTGTGTGAGAATTTCAGTGTATGTGTGTATACCTGTGTGCGTGTGTGTGTGTGAGAATTTCAGTGTATGTGTGTATACCTGTGTGCGTGTGCGTGTGTGAGAATTTCAGTGTATGTGTGTATACCTGTGTGCGTGTGTGAGAATTTCAGAGTATGTGTGTATACCTGTGTGTGTGTGTGAGAATTTCAGTGTATGTGTGTATACCTGTGTGTGTGTGTGAGAATTTCAGTGTATGTGTGTATACCTGTGTGTGTGTGTGTGAGAATTTCAGTGTATGTGTGTATACCTGTGTGTGTGTGTGAGAATTTCAGTGTATGTGTGTATACCTGTGTGCGTGTGTGTGTGTGAGAATTTCAGTGTATGTGTGTATACCTGTGTGCGTGTGTGTGTGTGAGAATTTCAGTGTATGTGTGTATACCTGTGTGCGTGTGTGTGTGTGAGAATTTCAGTGAATGTGTGTATACCTGTGTGTGTGTGTGTGTGAGAATTTCAGTGTATGTGTGTATACCTGTGTGTGTGTGTGAGAATTTCAGTGTATGTGTGTATACCTGTGTGCGTGTGTGTGTGTGAGAATTTCAGTGTATGTGTGTATACCTGTGTGCGTGTGTGTGTGTGAGAATTTCAGTGTATGTGTGTATACCTGTGTGCGTGTGTGTGTGTGAGAATTTCAGTGTATGTGTGTATAGCTGTGTGCGTGTGTGTGTGTGAGAATTTCAGTGTATGTGTGTATACCTGTGTGGTGTGTGTGTGAGAATTTCAGTGTATGTGTGTATACCTGTGTGCGTGTGTGAGAATTTCAGTGTATGTGTGTATACCTGTGTGTGTGTGTGAGAATTTCAGTGTATGTGTGTATACCTTTGTGTGTGTGTGTGTGAGAATTTCAGGGTATGTGTGTATACCTGTGTGTGTGTGTGAGAATTTCAGTGTATGTGTGTCTACCTGTGTGTGTGTGTGAGAATTTCAGTGTATGTGTGTATACCTGTGTGCGTGTGTGTGTGTGAGAATTTCAGTGTATGTGTGTATACCTGTGTGCGTGTGTGTGTGTGTGAGAATTTCAGTGTATGTGTGTATACCTGTGTGCGTGTGTGAGAATTTCAGTGTATGAGTGTATACCTGTGTGTGTGTGTGTGAGAATTTCAGTGTATGTGTGTATACCTGTGTGTGTGTGTGAGAATTTCAGTGTATGTGTGTATACCTGTGTGTGTGTGTGAGAATTTCAGTGTATGTATGTATACCTGTGTGTGTGTGTGAGAATTTCAGTGTATGTGTGTATACCTGTGTGCGTGTGTGTGTGTGAGAATTTCAGTGTATGTGTGTATAACTGTGTGTGTGTGTGTGTGAGAATTTCAGTGTGTGTGTGTATACCTGTGTGTGTGTGTGAGAATTTCAGTGTATGTGTGTCTACCTGTGTGTGTGTGTGAGAATTTCAGTGTATGTGTGTATACCTGTGTGCGTGTGTGTGTGTGAGAATTTCAGTGTATGTGTGTATACCTGTGTGCGTGTGTGTGTGTGTGAGAATTTCACCTGTGTGTGTGTGTGAGAATTTCAGTGTATGTGTGTATACCTGTGTGTGTGTGTGAGAATTTCAGTGTATGTGTGTATACCTGTGTGTGTGTGTGAGAATTTCAGTGTATGTGTGTATACCTGTGTGTGTGTGTGAGAATTTCAGTGTATGTGTGTATACCTGTGTGTGGTGTGTGTGTGTGAGAATTTCAGTGTATATTATCCTGTGTGCGTGTTTGTGTGTGTGAGAATTTCAGTGTATGTGTGTATACCGTGTGTGTGTGTGTGAGAATTTCAGTGTATGTGTGTATACCTGTGTGTGTGTGTGAGAATTTCAGTGTATGTGTGTATACCTGTGTGCGTGTGTGTGTGAGAATTTCAGTGTATGTGTGTATACCTGTGTGCGTGTGTGTGTGTGAGAATTTCAGTGTATGTGTGTATACCTGTGTGTGTGTGTGAGAATTTCAGTGTATGTGTGTATACCTGTGTGCGTGTGTGTGTGTGAGAATTTCAGTGTATGTGTGTATACCTGTGTGCGTGTGTGTGTGTGAGAATTTCAGTGTATGTGTGTATACCTGTGTGTGTGTGTGAGAATTTCAGTGTATGTGTGTATACCTGTGTGCGTGTGTGTGTGTGAGAATTTCAGTGTATGTGTGTATACCTGTGTGCGTGTGTGTGTGTGAGAATTTCAGTGTATGTGTGTATACCTGTGTGCGTGTGTGTGTGTGAGAATTTCAGTGTATGTGTGTATACCTGTGTGCGTGTGTGTGTGAGAATTTCAGTGTATGTGTGTATACCTGTGTGTGTGTGTGAGAATTTCAGTGTATGTGTGTATACCTGTGTGTGTGTGTGAGAATTTCAGTGTATGTGTGTATACCTGGCGTGTGTGTGTGTGAGAATTTCAGTGTATGTGTGTATACCTGTGTGTGTGTGAGAATTTCAGTGTATGTGTGTATACCTGTGTGCGTGTGTGTGTGTGAGAATTTCAGTGTATGTGTGTATACCTGTGTGTGTGTGTGAGAATTTCAGTGTATGTGTGTATACCTTTGTGTGTGTGTGTGTGAGAATTTCAGGGTATGTGTGTATACCTGTGTGTGTGTGTGAGAATTTCAGTGTATGTGTGTCTACCTGTGTGTGTGTGTGAGAATTTCAGTGTATGTGTGTATACCTGTGTGCGTGTGTGTGTGTGAGAATTTCAGTGTATGTGTGTATACCTGTGTGCGTGTGTGTGTGTGTGAGAATTTCAGTGTATCTGTGTATACCTGTGTTGTGTGCGTGTGTGAGAATTTCAGTGTATGAGTGTATACCTGTGTGTGTGTGTGTGAGAATTTCAGTGTATGTGTGTATACCTGTGTGTGTGTGTGAGAATTTCAGTGTATGTGTGTATACCTGTGTGTGTGTGTGAGAATTTCAGTGTATGTGTGTATACCTGTGTGTGTGTGTGAGAATTTCAGTGTATGTGTGTATACCTGTGTGCGTGTGTGTGTGTGAGAATTTCAGTGTATGTGTGTATACCTGTGTGTGTGTGTGTGTGAGAATTTCAGTGTATGTGTGTATACCTGTGTGTGTGTGTGAGAATTTCAGTGTATGTGTGTATACCTGTGTGTGTGTGTGAGAATTTCAGTGTATGTGTGTATACCTGTGTGCGTGTGTGTGTGTGAGAATTTCAGTGTATGTGTGTATACCTGTGTGCGTGTGTGTGTGTGAGAATTTCAGTGTATGTGTGTATACCTGTGTGCGTGTGTGAGAATTTCAGTGTATGTGTGTATACCTGTGTGTGTGTGTGTGAGAATTTCAGTGTATGTGTGTATACCTGTGTGTGTGTGTGAGAATTTCAGTGTATGTGTGTATACCTGTGTGTGTGTGTGAGAATTTCAGTGTATGTGTGTATACCTGTGTGTGTGTGTGAGAATTTCAGTGTATGTGTGTATACCTGTGTGTGTGTGTGTGTGAGAATTTCAGTGTATGTGTGTATACCTGTGTGCGTGTGTGTGTGTGAGAATTTCAGTGTGAGTGTGTATACCTGTGTGTGTGTGTGAGAATTTCAGTGTATGTGTGTATACCTGTGTGTGTGTGTGAGAATTTCAGTGTATGTGTGTATACCTGTGTGCGTGTGTGTGTGTGAGAATTTCAGTGTATGTGTGTATACCTGTGTGCGTGTGTGTGTGTGAGAATTTCAGTGTATGTGTGTATACCTGTGTGCGTGTGTGTGTGTGAGAATTTCAGTGTATGTGTGTATACCTGTGTGTGTGTGTGAGAATTTCAGTGTATGTGTGTATACCTGTGTGTGTGTGTGAGAATTTCAGTGTATGTGTGTATACCTGTGTGCGTGTGTGTGTGTGAGAATTTCAGTGTATGTGTGTATACCTGTGTGCGTGTGTGTGTGTGAGAATTTCAGTGTATGTATGTATACCTGTGTGCGTGTGTGTGTGAGAATTTCAGTGTATGTGTGTATACCTGTGTGCGTGTGTGAGAATTTCAGTGTATGTGTGTATACCTGTGTGTGTGTGTGAGAATTTCAGTGTATGTGTGTATACCTGTGTGTGTGTGTGTGAGAATTTCAGTGTATGTGTGTATACCTGTGTGTGTGTGAGAATTTCAGTGTATGTGTGTATACCTGTGTGTGTGTGTGAGAATTTCAGTGTATGTGTGTATACCTGTGTGCGTGTGTGTGTGTGAGAATTTCAGTGTATGTGTGTATACCTGTGTGCGTGTGCGTGTGTGAGAATTTCAGTGTATGTGTGTATACCTGTGTGCGTGTGTGAGAATTTCAGTGTATGTGTGTATACCTGTGTGTGTGTGAGAATTTCAGTGTATGTGTGTATACCTGTGTGTGTGTGTGAGAATTTCAGTGTATGTGTGTATACCTGTGTGTGTGTGTGAGAATTTCAGTGTATGTGTGTATACCTGTGTGTGTGTGTGAGAATTTCAGTGTATGTGTGTATACCTGTGTGCGTGTGTGTGTGTGAGAATTTCAGTGTATGTGTGTATACCTGTGTGCGTGTGTGTGTGTGAGAATTTCAGTGTATGTGTGTATACCTGTGTGCGTGTGTGTATGTGAGAATTTCAGTGTATGTGTGTATACCTGTGTGTGTGTGTGTGTGAGAATTTCAGTGTATGTGTGTATACCTGTGTGTGTGTGTGTGAGAATTTCAGTGTATGTGTGTATACCTGTGTGCGTGTGTGTGTGTGAGAATTTCAGTGTATGTGTGTATACCTGTGTGCGTGTGTGTGTGTGAGAATTTCAGTGTATGTGTGTATACCTGTGTGCGTGTGTGTGTGTGAGAATTTCAGTGTATGTGTGTATACCTGTGTGCGTGTGTGTGTGAGAATTTCAGTGTATGTGTGTATACCTGTGTGCGTGTGTGTGTGTGAGAATTTCAGTGTATGTGTGTATACCTGTGTGCGTGTGTGAGAATTTCAGTGTATGTGTGTATACCTGTGTGTGTGTGTGAGAATTTCAGTGTATGTGTGTATACCTGTGTGTGTGTGAGAATTTCAGTGTATGTGTGTATACCTGTGTGCGTGTGTGAGAATTGCAGTGTATGTGTGTATACCTGTGTGTGTGTGTGAGAATTTCAGTGTATGTGTGTATACCTGTGTGTGTGTGTGAGAATTTCAGTGTATGTGTGTATACCTGTGTGTGTGTGTGAGAATTTCAGTGTATGTGTGTATGCCTGTGTGTGTGTGTGAGAATTTCAGTGTATGTGTGTATACCTGTGTGTGTGTGTGAGAATTTCAGTGTATGTGTGTATACCTGTGTGCGTGTGTGAGAATTTCAGTGTATGTGTGTATACCTGTGTGTGTGTGTGTGAGAATTTCAGTGTATGTGTGTATACCTGTGTGTGTGTGTGAGAATTTCAGTGTATGTGTGTATACCTGTGTGTGTGTGTGTGAGAATTTCAGTGTATGTGTGTATACCTGTGTGTGTGTGTGTGAGAATTTCAGTGTATGTGTGTATACCTGTGTGTGTGTGTGAGAATTTCAGTGTATGTGTGTATACCTGTGTGTGTGTGTGAGAATTTCAGTGTATGCGTGTATACCTGTGTGTGTTGTGTGTGAGAATTTCAGTGTATGTGTGTATACCTGTGTGTGTGTGAGAATTTCAGTGTATGTGTGTATACCTGTGTGTGTGTGTGAGAATTTCAGTGTATGTGTGTATACCTGTGTGCGTGTGTGTGTGTGAGAATTTCAGTGTATGTGTGTATACCTGTGTGTGTGTGTGAGAATTTCAGTGTATGTGTGTATACCTGTGTGTGTGTGTGAGAATTTCAGTGTATGTGTGTATACCTGTGTGTGTGTGTGAGAATTTCAGTGTATGTGTGTATACCTGTGTGTGTGTGTGAGAATTTCAGTGTATGTGTGTATACCTGTGTGCGTGTGTGTGTGTGAGAATTTCAGTGTATGTGTGTATACCTGTGTGGTGTGTGTGTGAGAATTTCAGTGTATGTGTGTATACCTGTGTGCGTGTGTGATGTGAGAATTTCAGTGTATGTGTGTATACCTGTGTGTGTGTGTGTGAGAATTTCAGTGTATGTGTGTATACCTGTGTGTGTGTGTGTGAGAATTTCAGTGTATGTGTGTATACCTGTGTGCGTGTGTGTGTGTGAGAATTTCAGTGTATGTGTGTATACCTGTGTGCGTGTGTGTGTGTGAGAATTTCAGTGTATGTGTGTATACCTGTGTGCGTGTGTGTGTGTGAGAATTTCAGTGTATGTGTGTATACCTGTGTGCGTGTGTGTGTGAGAATTTCAGTGTATGTGTGTATACCTGTGTGCGTGTGTGTGTGTGAGAATTTCAGTGTATGTGTGTATACCTTGTGTGCGTGTGTGTGTGTGTGTGAGAATTTCAGTGTATGTGTGTATACCTGTGTGTGTGTGTGAGAATTTCAGTGTATGTGTGTATACCTGTGTGGTTGTGTGTGTGTGAGAATTTCAGTGTATGTGTGTATACCTGTGTGCGTGTGTGAGAATTTCAGTGTATGTGTGTATACCTGTGTGTGTGTGTGAGAATTTCAGTGTATGTGTGTATACCTGTGTGTGTGTGTGAGAATTTCAGTGTATGTGTGTATACCTGTGTGTGTGTGTGAGAATTTCAGTGTTATGTGTGTATGCTCCTGTGTGTGTGTGAGAATTTCAGTGTATGTGTGTATACCTGTGTGTGTGTGTGAGAATTTCAGTGTATGTGTGTATACCTGTGTGCGTTGTGTGTGAGAATTGCAGTGTATGTGTGTATACCTGTGTGTGTGTGTGAGAATTTCAGTGTATGTGTGTATACCTGTGTGTGTGTGTGAGAATTTCAGTGTATGTGTGTATACCTGTGTGTGTGTGTGAGAATTTCAGTGTATGTGTGTATACCTGTGTGTGTGTGTGTGAGAATTTCAGTGTATGTGTGTATACCTGTGTGTGTGTGTGAGAATTTCAGTGTATGTGTGTATACCTGTGTGTGTGTGTGAGAATTTCAGTGTATGCGTGTATACCTGTGTGTGTTTGTGTGTGAGAATTTCAGTGTATGTGTGTATACCTGTGTGTGTGTGAGAATTTCAGTGTATGTGTGTATACCTGTGTGTGTGTGTGAGAATTTCAGTGTATGTGTGTATACCTGTGTGCGTGTGTGTGTGTGAGAATTTCAGTGTATGTGTGTATACCTGTGTGTGTGTGTGAGAATTTCAGTGTATGTGTGTATACCTGTGTGTGTGTGAGAATTTCAGTGTATGTGTGTATACCTGTGTGTGTGTGTGAGAATTTCAGTGTATGTGTGTATACCTGTGTGCGTGTGTGTGTGTGAGAATTTCAGTGTATGTGTGTATACCTGTGTGTGTGTGTGAGAATTTCAGTGTGTGTGTGTATACCTGTGTGCGTGTGTGTGTGTGAGAATTTCAGTGTATGTGTGTATACCTGTGTGCGTGTGTGTGTGTGGGAATTTCAGTGTGTGTGTGTATACCTGTGTGCGTGTGTGTGTGTGAGAATTTCAGTGTATGTGTGTATACCTGTGTGCGTGTGTGAGAATTTCAGTGTATGTGTGTATACCTGTGTGTGTGTGAGAATTTCATTGTGTGTGTGTATACCTGTGTGCGTGTGTGTGTGTCCCAGGGATGAAAGGCTTAACATATGAGGAATGTTTGAGGACTCTGGGTC